>NC_056727.1:854034687-854149687 GCF_019279795.1 Protopterus annectens
TGGCTCATCTCATCACAAAAGGATTCTCATCCAGAAAAAAAGAGGTCATTGTTCCCCTCTACTCATCACTCATTAGACCCATTATAGAGTACAATGCCCCTTTTGGTATGTACCTCACAAGACATCTACAACAACTGGAAAGACCACAGAAATACCTCACAAAGAGGATTACTGGCCTCAAACAGATGCCCTATGCAGATCGTCTCAAAAAATGACAGCTTTACTCCATCGCATATCACCTACTCAGGGGCGATCTCTGCCTAACATACAAAGCTATGTCAAACCCAGAGCTGTTGGACATGCTCCACTTAAAGAAATCCCAATCCCTCTGAGCTACACACTCTAGGGACCTTAACCTTGTCACCACAATAAACAGAACATGCTGGAGGGATAGATTCCTGTCCCAGAGACTTCCCATACTCTGGAACAGACTACCTATCTATGTCAAACAGAGCTCCTCATTAGCACTCTTCAAGAAAAATCTTGATGATTGGATGGGAAATGGGAAATTCACCCAGGGATCACTTCTGTGGCTCTGCTCGACAGGGGCACAGGAAAATAATTTTCTTGGGTGGCGAAAGCCAGGATACATTTTTTGGCTAGGCTTGTATGGGCCCTAGGGCCAATAGCCTAGTACCTACCTATGAACCTATACATTTGTTTTCTAAATCCATGCCACCTACATATGGATGTTAATTAGTACTTCACTACATGCTATTCAGGTATGAATCCCAGTGCATCTCTTAATAGATACATTGGTTGCTATATTTGTTTTCACTAAATTTGAGTTTTAAGGGAAGAGAAGTGTACTTTTTCTCATGATAGGTCTGTTTTCAATGTGAAAGTGTTTTTTTTTCTGTAGAAAATGTATGGCAATGTTTTTTTTCAGTAAAATTTTAAATAAAAGTATTAAGTGAACTTCAAAACTCAGTAATAACTGTAAAAATAAAGAAGACAGTAGTATGTATGTACAGTCACAGGTTTGAGCAATGTTTATGGTAAATGGGGAGAGACAGCCAAGGGATGCTGGTATAGCTGTCTCTCCCCATACTGGGGACCTGATTCATTACCATGCATAAGGATCCATTTGTCTGCAGTTCAGCTCTGTTGACTCTAGAGGTGTATGCTGCAACAATACAGCATTATTAGCCATTCAGTTAAGTCAAATCTACCCTAAGTGATGTCAGAATGGATAGCTATTCTTCATGACAGAGAACACATAAAGAGGTAAAAAATGAGATATAGGTATCCTGCAAACATGTAAGACCCCCCCCCCCCCAAACACACACCAAAAAAAAAAAAAAAAAACAGTATGCTATACACAGTAATATTTCTGACTTTTGTATGACTTTTAGGTTATTCAGGAAAAGCTGCAGCAGCATTTATATTGTCTATCATTGTGTTGCTTATTCATTACACTAAAGAATGAATGAATTAATTAATAAATAGGGCAGGATTGTATAATATATTTTAACCGCTATGCATTTTAGTAATATATTGGTGCAATACCTTCTTTACAGCCTTCAGCAAATGCAAAGTGGCTGATGTTTGTCCGGTCATATTGTGCGCATTATTTGGAGAGATGGTCAGAACTAGGTGTATGGAGTGGAGGTGGGTTCAATTGTTCTTCTATGGTGGTGTGGATGGAAAATAATATATCTTATGCAGAAAGGCCAGTCCAAAGGAGTTTTTAGACTTCAAAGTTGGAAAAAGCATTAGGCAGCTGGGCAGTCACAGCAGAGGTGGTATGGGAGACAGCTAGAAAGGTGCTTGGTGTGACATCTGGACAGAGGGAGGAGGTCAAGGAGACCTGGGGTTGGAATGAGGAAGTACAAGAGAGCATACAGAGGAAGAGGCTGGTGAAGAAGAAGTGGGATTGTCAGAGGGATGAAGACAGTAGACAGAAGAAACAAGGAGATGAGGCATGTGGTGAAGAGAGAGGTGGGAAAGGCTAAGGATAATATGCATGGCGAGTTGTATGAAAGGTTGTACACTAAGGAGGGAGAAGAGGACCTCTACCAATTGGCTAGATAAAGGGACCAAGCTGGGAAACATGTGCAGCAGGTTGGGGTGATAAAGGATATCGAGGGAAACATACTCACAAGTGAGGAGAGTTTGTAGAGCAGTTGGAAAGAGAATTTTGAAGGACTGATGAATGAAGCGAATGAGAGAGAGAGAGAGAGAAGGTTGGGTGATGTGGGGATAGTGAATCAGGAAGTGCAATGAATTAGCAAGGAGGAAGTAAGGACAGCTATGATGAGGATGAAGAATGGAAAGGTTGTTGGTCCAGATGAGTGGAAGCATGGAGGTGTTTGGGAGAGATGGCACTGGTGTTTATAACCAGATTGTTTAATGGAGTCTTGCAAAGTGAGAGGATACCTGAGGAGTGGAGAAGATGTGTACTGGTACCGATTTTTAAGAATAAGGGTGATTTGCACAGCTGTAGTAGCTACAGATGGATACAATTTATCAGCCACAGCATGAAGTTATGGGAAAGAGTAGTGAAGCTAGGCTAAGAAGGGAGATAATAATTAGTGAGCAGCAATATGGTTTCATGCCAGGAAAGACCACTGCAGATATGATGTTTGTTCTGAGGGTATTGATGGCGAAGTATACAGAAGGTCAGAAGAAGCTGAATTGTGTCTTTGTGGACTTAGAGAAAACATATGACATGGTGCCTAGAGAGGAGTTGTGGTATTGTATAAGCAAGTTGGGAGTGGCAGAGAAGTATTAAAGAGTGGTTCAGGATATATACAAGAGCAGTATGACAGTGGTCAGTTCTGCTGTAGGAGTGACAAATGCGTTCAAGTTGGATGTAGGATCACATCAAGGATTAGCTCTGAGCCCTTTCTTATTTCCAATGGTAACGGTCAGGTTGACAAACAAAATCAGACAGGAGTCTTCATGAACTATGATGTTTGCAGATGACATTGTGATTTGTAATCAGAGTATGGAACAGATAGAGGTGACCCTGGATAGGTGGAGATATGCTGTAGAGAAGAGAGGAATGAAGGTCAACAGGACTAAGAGAAAATAAATGTGTGTGAATGAGGGGGAGGCATACCTCTCAAGCTGGAAGCATCAAAAATTTGGACAAGGCCCATGAAAAATAGGTACAAATCTGTATACTGATTAACAAAAAATGTGCATACATAATTACAAAACCCCACCCTCTCCAATAGAATTGTGGGATACCAACTTTCAAATGCAAACTGAAGAACAGGCAACTAAAATATGCCACCAGTGTCCCCTTGCAGCTTGCAGCCATTCCAATGTCCCATTGCCCCATTTAGCATAAACATTAATGTGTGCATACTGCTTTACTTCTACAATGATTATTTGGATTTTATTTTTACATTTTATAGCACAATGCACAGACACTAATAGACATCTGCTAAACAAAGCAAGCAATAAGTCTCACAATGAAAATAGACTTAGCATTAAAATGTGTCTGCCCTTGAAACTCACATTCATTGAAACAGCATTGAAACTCACACCACATCCAAAGAAAATGCATTTGGCCAGTGGTGGATAAAGATTACCTTTGTGCTGTTTTCAAATCATAGGCCCCTTGCACACAAAACAAGAAACATACATGTGTTCTTTGATATACCTTCCTGACTTTATTAAATTATATTTTTTGTATAATACAGCACACTTGTTAGACTTAGAGCACATTTTAAATGTATCGTTTGAACATTTTTCCAGTAGACAATGAAACAAAATACATGAACCAATAATTACAAAACTGCCCAGTTCATAACATTTCCATCATAAAAGTCTATTTCCACACTCACATAATATATATATATATATATATATATATATATATATATATATATATATATATATATATATATATAAATAAATGACAGTAGTGTAAGCCATAGACATCATGCACAGCTTCTTGCACTTATTTTCAATTAGAGTTTTTTTAGGTGGGAACAAAAGGCCAAAAACCAGGGACACATTTTAAACATTGCTTGTATAATTTTGGAAAGTTGCTAGAATAAAATATTTACCACCATGCATTTCACTGCCAAGTCTTGAATCCAGGACCCTGTGCACTACAGTCAGAGCAACACACCACTATGCTAAATCAGCAGTTTCCTGAAAGAGAGGAAGACTGAAACTTAAATGGCTATAATTTAGTGAATTCAGTTCTCACTTCTCACCATAGCTCTCAACCTCTCATCACAAAAAAACCTGGACAAAGCCAATAATGGAGGAATAGAAAATTCATTTCTTACTTCTCACCATAGCTCTCAACGAAAAAACCTAGACAAAGCCAATTATAGGGGAATACAGCACAAAATAGGGACAAATCTCAAATACTGATCTTATAAACTTAGAAAATTGGTAGAATAAAAGGTTTTGTTTTTTAGGATTGCCACCCCTCTGTTTTTTTTCTGGACTATCCAGAAATCAAACTGATTCTCCAGTAGTCTGGAAAACACTGTAGAAACTCCGGTATTCTGTTTCAAAAAGGAAACAGACTATCGGAGTTTGTAAATTGGCTGATTTGCTATGCTTTTTTTACAGAAAAGCATAGTAAATCAGCCAAAAGCAGGCAGCAGGAATGGAAAAAGAGGGCGTTTCTTGTCGAGTGATGTCATTGTGACATCACATAATGGATGGGATGTGGGCAGGGAGGTGTTGGGATGGGTGGGGTTACTGATGATGCGAGGGGTGTGGCTTTACTCCGGTTTTAGCCATGATGAAAGGTGGCAACCCTGTTTGTGTTACCATTTATTTTCTGAAGAATATGAAGTCTGAAATTCAAATGCCTGTCATTAGTGAATTTAATCCTTCACTGATTTGCACCAAAAGTCCTGAAAACCACAGATTTTACGAGGAACAGAACAAAAATATGAGGCATAAATTCACAAGTGGTGGCGGTTAGGGACTTTAGGCTCTTTTTACTTGTACCCAGGGTACAGGGTTTGAGCCTGAATACCTGTAACTACCAGGTGTATTCACCTGGGGCACTTTCACACACATGCAAATAAAAAAAAATTCAAAAAAAGCTGGGAATTGTGGCACCCCATTATTTGGACTCCAAAACTTATTTATTTATTTATTTTACATTTGTTGACTGGGAAGGTCCATCTGGATATATATGTCCATTTTCAGCAGAGGCCCAGGGAGAATAGCATACAGAAAACATAAGACAGAACAGCATAATACAATGTGAAATACATTAGAGGAATACAATCCAGAGACATTGTTACATATTTGTATAATGAAACCATTCCACTATTAGTATAATTCAAGATAGAGGTTATACTATATATTTGTAGGTCATTTTCCAAGTTCCCAGCCCAACATTCCAAAAGTTCATATATATTTGTGTGTTTCTTTATAGGTTACTTAAAATACATTCTAATTTCACTTAAACAACATGTTAGTACAGCATAATTAGGTTCAGATTCAGAGACACTGCTTGGAGACCCTAATTGGATGCTTGGTAAAATCCAAGTAATTTGGTATGGTTGGGAGGTATGTGGGGAGGGCAGAGGAATGGTGAGGATGCAGGGAGTAGAGTTGGCAAAAGTAGATGAGTGTAAATACTTGGGATCAACAGTTCAGAGTAATGGTGAGTGTGGAAGAGAGGTGAAAAAAGAATGCAGTTAGGGTGGAGAAGAGCATCAGGAGTAATTTGTGACAAATGGGTACCAGTAAGAGTGAAAGGAAAGATCTACAAGATGGTAGTGAGACCAGCTATTTTGTATGGGTTGCAGACCATGGCACTGATGAAAAGACAGCAGTCAGAGCTGGAAGTGGCAGAGTTAAAGATGTTACGTTTTGTATTGGGTGTGATGAGGTTGGACAGGATTAGACATTAGTATATTAGAGGGTCAGCTTGGGTTGAATGGTTTGGAGAAAAAGCCAGAGAGGTGAGATTGCATTGGTTTGGACATGTGCTGAGGAGGGATGCTGGGTATATTGGGAGAAGGATACTAAGGATGGAGCTACCAGGTAAGAGGAAAAGAGGAAGGCCTAAGATAATGTTTATGGATGTGGTGAGAGAGGGCATGCAGGTGGTTGGTGTGACAGAGCAAGATGCAGAGGACAGGAGATAATGGAAACAGATGATCCACTTTGGTGACCCCTAACAGGAGCAGTGGAAAGAAAAAGAAGATAACAATAAGGGATCTGCACTGCCAACAAAGTGGCTGTAACTGCTGGAAAGGGTGGGGCAGAGACTCTCTGTGGAAGAAAGTACCTTATAGTCTTATCTGATCATTTCTAAACAATCTTTAATCTGGCTTTGCAGGCCTAGTGTGCATGTATGTGTGCATTAATTTGTAATACCTAGGAAAGTGTGTATGTTTCTGTAACAAATCTGAAATGTGTGACTTTGATATTATTATTGTTATTAATTTTTTGGCACAAACATCTGAAAAGTATACAGTCAACAATGTAGCTATAATTGTTGGCTTTGAGGGACTTCTGTAAATAAAAATGTCTGACACTGCTGAGATGACAAAGTTAAAAAGTCATTAGTCTGACTTTGCATGACTGTTGTGCATTTTTGTAAAGCAACTTGGAATACTTTACTGTGGCCATAAAGCAACTTGGAATACTTTACTGTGGCCATTTTTATCACAATCAGTCAAGAGATGTGTACACAGTCAATTTAGTGGTTGTAATTGTTGTGCATGGGTAGTGTTGGATTATAGTGACAGCAGCTTGAGTGACCTTTTATGGCTGAAATGTTCTGAAATGTGTACTTTATCATTATTGGTGTGTACATTTTATTCCACTGTTTACTAGTAAATTGGTCAAAACTGTACATTTAAAATACATTCTAACAAATGTTCCTGCATTAAACAAAAAATATAATTTTAAACAGTCGGGAAGGTGACTCAAGGAATACCTGCATTTCTGCATGGCCTTAAATACAGCCCATGGACCAAGGTGCACTTAATCCACCACTGACCAGATGCATTTTCAATGAATGAGAGTTTCAGTGCAGTTTTCAATAAATATAAACTTGAATGTTTTTCAGTGAATGCGAGTTTCAGTGCATTTTTATTGAATGTGAGTTTCAACAAAGAAAATTTTGCTGTTGCTATTGTTAAATCTGTTTTCAATGCGTGACTGTTTTGTTTAGCAAATGGTCACCAGTGTTTGTGCTATAAATTATAAAATAAAAGTTTAAATTAAATAGAAATTTCTATAATCACTGTAAAAGTAAAGAAGACATAGTATGGTTGCTGACAGGTTTTAACAGTTTTTATGGTAGGAAGAGATAACCAAGTTATGGGACAGTTGAATGGCTGCCCTTTTCAGAATCAAACATCAATTGGAGATATGGATGAGGAGGAATACTGTGTATGAAATATATCTGATTACTAATAACTTATCCTATGGCTTACTTGGTCTCCATATTGTATGAGTGTCCAACTTCTGTTCAGAGTGGTGGATTGCAACTCATATCTAGAATATCATTTTACTGCACTGTCACTTCAAATGAAGTAAGAAATGAGTCCTGAAATCAATGGCAAAGACAGCATACTGTCATGCAACTCAGAAATTATCTATAATGAAATCCTATGTGATATATTAACATTCTGGTGTGTACTTTGTTTCCATCTTATTATTATTTTCTAATCTTAATAAATGCTATAGATTAACTGACATATCACCTCATATACTGCTAGCAAAGGAAAAGAGTTTGGGCTTTTGGGTGTCACAGTCTGATATTATATGTTAGAAGTAAAAGTCAAATATATTTTCATTGAATTTCAATGTTTTTTTTCTGTAATTTCATGCTAGTAGAACACTGTTTTTGTTTGATTGTTTATGACATGTTTATGTTTCTTGATTATTTTGTAACTCTTAATGTTTTTAAAGAATGTTTCCACAATCCTACTTTCAGTGGGAATAGTTGTTTGATACTCAACATGCAAATCATATGCTATTTTTTTCCATATTTTTGGCCAGATGTACCTACTTTTCAATAGATTTTGTATTTATTTTGATTACTGCAGGTTGGGAGATATAATTAAATGAGCGAGACCATGATTGTATAAACTTATGGCATCTTCCATTTTTTCATCATAGCACAGAATGATGATGCAGTTTTCCAAATAGCACTTTGTTTTTTTAAGTAAAGAATAACTTTTTACTTAAACATTAATAAATATTAAATGGCCGATAGTAACTCAGTCTAAAGTTCTGTAGCTTTCTGCTTTTTTCTTCATACAAATCATTATTACTTACAATTTTTGCTGTAATCAGCCATCTGTGTACACAGTCAACAGTGCTGCTATGATTCCTTGATGCAGGGGCTGTCTGAGGAGGAGAATGGCTGACCCTGTATGTCATGATAGTGTTAAGCACCCATTAATATGGCTTGCAGCGACAATTTCATGCACATGTAAGTGAAACTGGAATACATGACTATGGCCTTTTTTATTACAATCAGACATTTGATATGTACACAGTCAAATGTGTTGAATTATTTGGTACTGATAGTGCTGGACTAGCTATAATGCCAACTATTCAAATGGTCTTTTATCAAGAAGGTGAATCCAAAAAAAAAAAAATAATTTACAAGTGTTTCTGAAAAGTATGTTTTGAGGTGGAATGCCTATGGTTTGAAAACCACACAGGGACCAATGTACATTTAATCCACCTGTTTACAGACATACAATACTACTCACATTGCTTCTGTGTCTTCTCTAGTATATGGTAGCTTAGATTGCCTTCACATGGTCCATTGTCTGGGTGTACAGAGAATGAGAGCATGAAATGGTTCTGTCAACAGTGCTTCTGACACTTCTAGCATAGCTTGATTTGTGCAGTGTTTCAGTACTTGATGGAGCTCAAAAACGGCTTTCAGCTATCTAGTGTCTTAATCTCACACGTATCATACTTGACTAATATTGCAGTGCTGGAACAAAGGGAAGTAATCCTAACAGTGAGCGTGCTAGTGTAATTATCAGACCAGCTCAGTAATTCTAACACCAGCTCAGTGATCCACTTCCCTAATGAGTATATCAGATTGGTATGTGGTCAGTTGTATATGATGTTAGAAATTTCTTCTTTTGGGAATAACATATTCATAAGCTAGAGGAATTTTATAGCAAAAGGATTAATTACAGATCCATACATTGAAAGGGGCTCCAAATTTACCATCTGTAGTATGATATCAATATTATATCAGTCAGGAAGTCTCTAATTTCAACTAGAAAAATAATACTATGCAGGAATGATTCTAATCTAGATCCAAGTTTATATCAGATTTAGAAAAAAAATAGTGATCCCTTGGGCAGGTACTTCAAGTTTTCTACTTGCACACAAAATAGTATTCCCTCCACCTATTCCTATCAGTTTCCATTTAAAAATCAATGAGAGTCATGATGGACTAGAAGCAGCTCATAATTGACTGTGAGCTAAGCTCTGAGTTATACAGGGCTGAAGCCCTGTCTGCAACTCAAATGATCCAAGACTGATTATCATCTTAGTTACTGAAAAAAAAAAACAGGGGGGGTAGGATGAGAATGAGGGACTGATTCCAATTCACCCATTCCAGGAGGCGGGGGGGGGGGGGGGGTTGGGGTCCATCCGAATGAAGTTCTGATATGTATTTCCTAGAGGTCCATGACATTTTAGTAATTATTAATCTGTTACCTGGCAGTTGCAAGAATGAAATTAGATCTTTTAAAAATTAATAAAAACACTTCAGATACAACCTAGAAAGACTGTTGTTACTAAGCAATATGAGAACCACAGAATGCAATGTGGAAAGTACTAGTCACTGAAAGGATTGCTTCACTGCATTATTATGCAGGGCAGTACAACAGGGCTGCAATAATTAATAAATAAATACAGTGAATTCTAAGCACGTGGTATCCTTGTCCAGAGACTGTTAAAGTGCCATGTACAGTAGTGCATCCTCTTACTTCCTATAGAACTACCGTTTACTCCTACAGGGACCTCTCATAACTAAATACTACTTTCTATCTCTATTTTATAAGATTTTGCATTTAGGTTTTGAAGACCTTTAAGAAACACCACATACAACATATCTTGCAAACATGAGTGTTAACTCAATGATATGACTGCACTGTGATATTATGAAAATTGTTTCACAAAGCAGTAAAAGGAACACATTGACTAGTTTTTTAGTAATGACTGCATTCATATTTATTAAATAGATTTTGTTTGGTTAGTCAGCTACATTCCAGAGGTGCCATGCTTTCAATAAAAGGCTCGACCAAGGTCAAGTCTGCCTATGTTAAAAAACAGCTTGGATGTTAAAGGCCTCAAGGCACTTACCAAAAAGAGTATTAGTTTTTTAATTATATAATCTTCATTTCTTCTAGTACCATATTCTATACTCTTATTTTAAATATGCCTTTTGCATCCCATAAAAAGAGAGAAAAAAAATGCTAATAATGTAAATAAAATATATACGCCTCAGCTTTGTGATGTAGAAGAATGAAGCCTTGATTACAACCCAGATGATCAGAGTTCAGCTAATGGCTTGCACAGTGGAAGAACCAAGTAGGGGCGTGTGGGAGTGAATTGATGATGCTGGCTTGCCCATCTTAACGGCAAGGGATTATCAATTCAGGTGTGTTTATTGGCACCATGTAGACAGAAGCTACCAGACAACAAAGATATAGACTGGGTGGGTCTATATTAAAACCCCAAAAGATCTAAAATGCAAATGTATGTACATCGACACATAAAGGTCGATGTACATACACAGTGAAACACGAAAACAGTGAAAATCAAAATGCCGAACGTATTTCATCAGCAAAACGCGCCACACAGGCAAGTACAAAATAAAAATAATATATATATTAACACGCTTATGCAGGGGGCAACCCCCCTGCACCCCCCTTTCTTAAATATACCAACGCCGAGACTGCACTACAGTGGGGAAAAGGATATATTTCCTTATCCCACCACTGCGCTGCTGGCTAGGAACATGTTCGGTGTTTTGATTTTCGATGTTTACGTGTTTCGCTGTGTATGTACATCTACCTTATGTGTCGATGTACATACATTCGCGTTGTAGATCTTTCATGTTTCTAATATGTAACCAGACTGGGCATATTACCTGGGTCCAGCCAAGCTGGTGATTGTAGCGCCCTGCTTCTTGTGCATGGAAACCTGCACACATGGGGGGGGCATAGCTGGGCTTTCCATGCTGATATAGGTCTTTCTGTCAGATACTAATGGACAGGGTTAATGCCATAGGCATAAAAAGCCCAAGTGGGTGACAGAATGATGTGTCTGTCATCACCTTTCATTGAAAAGAAAAGGTCTGGGATTTTGCTCTTGCCCTGAGAAGAATTTATGTTCAATAAATCAGAGGGAGATAATAGTCTGCAGGCAATGATGAACCAAAAAATAAAACAAAACAAAGTTGCCTCCTTTACAATGTCCCAGCTATAACCTTCATTTATGCTTTCCATTTTGTCATTAATCAGTTCCTTCTTCCTTCCACTTCTACCTTATTATTCCAGTCTTTATTATATAATGTGTGTGCAAGCACCTACCCTTCTAGCTGTCATGAACAGTATACCACTAACCTACTAAATATATGTAAATTCTTCTAGTTCGTTATTTTAAACTCTGTAAATAATATTATTTACAGGCAAAAATACTATTTAGTATAAATTTCACGTCTCCAAAACTGTGTCTTAAAAGACATTTTTGTTTTATAATATAAAATATAAAAATGTTTTTCTTTCTCATATCTTTTAACTAAACTAAGTCTTCCTCTCAGTTTTTATACTTCATACTTGCCTTAACTGGTAAGGTTTTCTGTATCAATTTCCTCTGAAGGTTCCATATTTCCAACTGTGCAAAATGTTTTCTTTTTTCTGTTTTACTGTCTACCAAATCTCAAAGCCCAATGCTGCCCATACCCAAGCTAAATGCTGTATATACATAATTTATAAGTGCTGCTCCTTCCTTTTTTTTGACTTTACAGATTTCTTCTTTCCATGATTGCAGTTTCCTTTTATATTAATAAGAAATCCTTATTATTATTATTATTTATAGTTACTGTGAACTAGAACCCTTCTTTTTTTAAATAGTATGCCTAACAAGTTGTCTCTTTCTTTTTCTGTTTTAAAGTTAAATATTAATTGCACTTAATATTCTGTTTGATTTAGCATTACAAATCCTTCATCCCTGCCAGTCTGTATTCTTTCTACAATGACTCTGTTTTAATAGGATTTTATCTTGAACTCCACACAACAAAGAAAAAAAGGAGAAAAAATGTCATTAATTTAACCTTTTACTGCTTGGAGGCCTGCTAAACCGCACTGCAATAAATCTCTGTACATAATAATAGATTAGACCCATTATAGAGTACAGCGCCCCTTTTGGCATGTACCTCATAAGACATTTGCAGCAGCTGGAAAGGTCACAGAAGTACCTCTCAAAGCGGATTACTGGCCTCAAACAGATGCCCTACACTGACCTTCTCAAAAAAACTCCAGCTTTACTCTGTAGCATATCACCTACTCTGAGGAGATATCTGCCTAACATATAAAGCTATGTTAAACCCAGAGCTGTTGAACAAGCGACACTTAAAGAAACCCAATTCCTCCAAGCTACATGCTCTAGGGACCTAAACCTTGTCACCACAATAAACAGAACATGCCGGAGGGATAGATTCCTGTCCCAGAGACTTCCCATACTCTGGAACAAGCTACCCATCTATGTCAAGCAAAGTTTCTCATTAGCACTCTTCAAGAAAAATCTTGATGAGTGGATGGGAAATAGGAAATACACAGTGGGAATCACTTCTGTGGCTCTGCTCGACAGGGGCTCAGGAAATTAACTTTCTTGGGTGGCGTAAGCCAGGGAACCTTGTTGGCTTACTTACCACCTTCCTCATCTTTTCAAGAGTTCTCTTCTCTTCTCTTCTCTACTTTACTCTTCTCTTCCTTTACCAAAATGTTGCTACATCTGTACTATATAATCAAAAGCTATGCATGACTGTTTGTGTCTGGAATATCTGTTATCTTAGTCCCACCTCCTAATACTTCACTTTTTTAAGTGCCAGTGTACCATATTGATGTGTTCACTAATCATATTTATCACATCTAACACCGATCTTCATTCTCTCACAATACCTAATTGTATGCATCATTTTTAACATCACTGGAATCTTTATCTTTCATATAGTGTTTGCAGCATAAAAACTGTGCTCTGAGATGAATGAAAGGACAGGTGTGTTAAGCATCTTTCTGATGTCAAGAAGGTGCTTAACAAGCTTTTGTTAAGCAGCCCTCACAGCTGTTAAGCTGTAAACTTATACTGGGCATTAACAGCAGTCAGTGGCCATCTCAGTACAGTGGAAGGAAGCTATTAAGAAAAAAATGTTTGAATGATGTGTTTAATAGTGAGAATCAGTTGTTTAACAGCTTGCTGGTGTTCTTTTGTGGTGACAGATTTCTGTATGGTAATAGTAACTCGTTTACAGCTTTCAAAGCTGTGCAATGCTTAGCTCTGTTATACTGTTTTTTCTCTAGTTTTAGTAGTACATAGGAGCAGGTAAATTGCCATGCACTGCAAAGAATTATGATCAAGTTTTGCGCATCATAACTGAGCATGTTAGGCATTTTCAACATGAATGTAAGTTTCATTCTCAAGGTGAATTTCTTAAAATGCATTTCTCAGACACATAATATTCTGGTTATGAATGGAGACCCATTTATAATCCTTTATGTATATTACATCCCTACACTCTCGCAACCTTACTTACTGTAAATTATCAAGAAAACTAAACAAAAATTGACCTAAATGGCAATTGAAACATATTTCTTGTGTACCTTTATTTCTTTCTCTTTCAAATCATGCACAAAGGGAATTGCTACTGAACTCCCATATATATTATCCTTCAGATTCAGAAATCAATTCAAAAGCCATAACATTAATGACATATTGAACAGCTGTGTGTCAGAACTGTGTGGCAACATGGAAAATGGGTGACTTTGTTTTAAATTGTTAGTTTTTTTTTTTTTTTCTGTACTCATTAGTACAGTTAGAAGTAATCATTCTGGACCTACATAAATAGAATACCATTGCATACCTCACGTTGTATGACCTGTGTGCCTATGTTGACAGTGTAAGACAGGCAGTTTAGACAGGGTTCTATCATTGTGTATTTTAGTTTTTCTGTTTTTTTCCATTCATTCATTGAACTCTATGAACTTGTGCAAATCAAATATTGTGGGTATATTACCTCTCTGTCTACTCAAAGGGTCAATGAAGTTTCCTCTTTCAAAATAATGCTTGTCTTTTCCCGGTTAGGGGTCGCCACAGCAGAACTCCGGTCCGCTAATGATTGGCAGTAGATTTTTTATGGTGCTGAGTTGCCAGCCCGACGTCCAACCTTCAGTGAAGGCACACCCATTCACGCATGTCTTTAGGAGGCCACTCTACCACGGAGAGGACATGCAGACTCCACATAGAAGGCACTCCAGCCGTGAATCGAACAGGAGAACCTCTTGCTGTGAGGCAACAATGCTACCGCTGTACCACTGTGGCTTCAAGATAATAATAACAATAATAAAAATTAAAACAAATTTAACACTGAAGCATCATATCTGCAATGTACAGAAAATTTGCTCCTGTAAAGTATACAGGCTTATATTTTCCATTCTCTTCAACTAATTTTGTTTACCACATTTCTTTATGTCACGTTAAAGATCTGTTTTGCTAAAGTTATATGTAGTGCATGGAACATGGTGATTATTCTCCGATGTTTGGAGAAAGACAAATTAGTTACGCACTAGAGTGGTGCGAGTCCCAACCTTAACAAATGTTAAGCACCCCCCCCTTAAGTTGTTAAGGATGAGTCTCAGGCTAGGCAGTAAAATCTGCAAGTACTGACCAGGAAATGACAGTTGCAGAATACAAGATTTTTTCTAATGCTGTACATTCTCATATGTCCCTGATTTCCTGTTATAAACTTAGAAATTTACTTGAATAACAGGATGTGTGTTCTCCTGCATTTTCTAAAAGATTCACAATCTGACAAGTCTCTGTCATTATTTTATTAATTTAGTCCTCCTCAGTAATTTGCCTGAAACCCATGAACTATATGAGGAACAGACTAAACATATGAGGCAAACATGTGGATATTCTCTGAAAAGCTTGACAGTTGAGTGACATGGAAGGTAAGTATAAACAAAAGGAACTGTGTTACACTACCTTTCTGACAGCACTTGCTATCTGCTTTATGGCTTCGAAAGCCAGTAAAACACTTATTTTTTTTCTCCAACTAGTAGAACATGAAGCATAAAAAGCTACACACACTGCAAAGAATTATGATTAGGTCACCAATCCTGACTATTATGTGTTCTTGACATGGATGCCAAGATTCACCTCTTGAGTTTCGCTGTCAAGGTGAATTTCCTAGCATCCATGTCTCAAACACATAATAAGTCAGTTAGGCTCACCGGCCCAGTCATATTCTTTTGTATCCATCATACTGTTCAGTCTTACTTGTAAAACATTTGTGATAAGCCTGTAGATAATATCAATGAGATTTAGTGGCCTCAAATTTCTCTAATCAATTCTTTTCTATTTTTCAAATAGCCCTCACCAAACTTTTTTTTTTTTTAATCTGCACTTTGGTGGTGCTTCTTGTATTAATCTCATGTGCTCCCTCAGACTCATCTCTTTATGGATGAAGGTGATTGGATTTTTGGCAATCAACTCCTTCTGGCAGTGCAATTTATCTGTAATTATTGTATCAGGCTCTGTTTTCCTTGTCATTAATTTTGAGTTCCAAATTTTTGCTTTAACTATAGCGTTCATATATTTTTGTTTTAATGAACATTTGTCATTTCATAATGTCATTCAACTCAATATACTTCTACTCAGTCCTATAATTTAACATGACAATTTGCATCTTGCAACCCTCACTAATGTCTTTTAAGCTTTTTGTGTTTAAAGTCTCTTCCTGAGACATCATAGTGATGGAATTCAAAGAAGGTTGGAAGGTCAAACATCACTCTTTAGTTTTGGCACTTTCTGATTCTGGTTTCTCCTTTGACTTAGTGGCCATGCTGGAATACACTAGTGCTATATGCTCTCTTTGGACAGCTCATGGCCAATGAAAGGTGTGGTTAGATAAATACCACTAAGGTCGTACCATGTACTGGACTGGGTGGTCATGGGTTATTGGCTATGTGTAGAAGAACACATAAACACACTCTAGATTGATCAATAGATCACGTCTCTCTCTCTCTCTCTCTCTCTCAAGAGGTGCTTCTTCACATCCATTCTTAATATCCCTTTTCCAAATCCTTCTACATTGTGCAACTTACAAACCAAGGTATGAAGTCTAAGTTCAAGGAAGTCATTGTTCCACTGCATTCGTCATTCATCAGACTTATCATTGAGTACAATGCCCCCTTTGGTATGTACCTAGCCAGACATATCCAACAACTGGAACATCCACAGAGTTTCCTCACTAAAAGAATACAGGGTGTAAGTAAAATGTCCTATGCAGACCTCTTCAAGGCCCTATCCCTGTATTCTGTCTCATATAGGCTTATGAGGGGAGTTCTATGCCTGGCATACAGGGCATTGTCTGACCCCACTCTGATGGACCTCCTCCATATCCACAAAATAGACAACACCAGAATTACCCATTCTAAAGACATAAACCTTGCCTGTGATATAAAAAGGACTTGCTGGAGAGACAGGTATGTATTCTAGAGACTACCCATTCTCTGGAACAGGCTCCCCATCCATGTGAAGCAGAGTTCCTCCCTAACCCAATTCAAGTGCAACTTGGACAACTGATTGGGAACAGGAAATTCATCCCTGACTTTGGCATCCATGTCTCTAATGGACATAGGCAACCTGCAAACGGTTCATCTCCCAGGCCCTTACTTGTAAATATTAACCGTATCAGACCTTGTCAGAGATTTGGGATGCATGGCTAGGATTATAAAGGCCCCTGTGGTTGTTGGGCTACTAAACACCTATGAACCTATAAAAGCAGGATGATAGCAATTAAATGTTGAAAGTGATTCTGTGATTGCTGTATAGAAGCTGCAGTTAACTCCCCAACTAAATGAACTTTGTTTGCTAACAAACATTTTAATCTTTGGCCTTGTGGAAACAAATTAGCCTCTGCTGACTAAAATATATATTAGAAGAAGATTTGTATGAAAGAGATGAGATAAACAAATAATTCAAGGTTGTAAAAGGATATTATGAGGTTAACATTTTGGGTTGTTAGTCCTATACCTTGGCATCCAAGACTGGAAACCACAGGTAACCATTAAAAATCCTAGAACCTGCATTGTTGTGTCTTAAGAAGTGGATACTGAATGGCTGAAAATCTGGACCTGGGATACAAATACTAATCATCAGATTGGAGAAAACAGAATATTCTGAGCAATGGCAATGTATGGTGACCTTGGAGCTGGCCTATATAGGTTTATGGTGAGGGGCCTTGCCTCCCAGTCCCCACTGCAAAACACAAATTTAAAATTGCAAAGTGCAAGTTTAAAGGAGAAGAACACTGTTCACTATTTGCAATTCACCTGTACTTTTGGTATATTTTTTTCAGTGTCTTGGTGTTCGGCAATTTAAGTCTCAAGACTTCAACAGGGATCAGAAATCACAGGGTAGGCAGTGCTGTGCAAATCTGATTTAATCAGTTTCATAAAGTCTGACGTTGCAAAGATGAACAACATATTTCATATATATGTTTTTTTCTGTGGAACAGTTTCACAAACTTAGAACACAGACAGCACACCTCCTGCTGGGGAAGACCCTCTGCTCCTCTGTGTAATTATACCAACAGTGAGGTTGTTTCACCTTCTGGAAAGGTAAGCAGGAACTTTGGAGTACGGACAGCTTACACAATGTGCCACAGTATACCGTTACTGACAGAGCAGCACAGCACAAATTTCATACATGCCTAACACACTTCTCATTTAGGAATAAGGACAGACTGCATGCAGGAAGATGTTCTCTAATAAAGGCAAACATGGGTGTACCATCGTTGAAGGTTGCGCATCAGGGCTGGTAACTCGGCACGTAAAAATCAACTACCAATCATTAGCGGACCAGAGTTCTGCTGTGGCGACCCCTAACCGAGAAAAGCCGAAAGACACAACAACAATGTGAGGAGCAGCATGGTGGTGAAATGTACAGAAAAAGAACTGAGGGAAAGTTGCAGGACTTCATTTGAAATATTTAACATGTTCTGAAATCAGTACACTTAAAGGAGCTGAAATTCTGCTATAGCACGGAACATCAGTAGAGGTCTGACATGGAACTTTATTTCAGACAGTACTTGCTACTTTTACTTTTTTAAGAGATAGTGACAGTGCAAGTTAAAATAGTCACTTCATTTCATTCAAGAGATCCTGGCAGCCAGTGATTAGTGAAATGTTGGAATCTGGAAATAACACTGTTTTTTTTTTCTAGACCATCTTTTTTAGGCTGTACCTCGTTGTTTCCATGACTGTGCAGATAGTGATCGGAGTTTAATTTTTTTTTAATGTACACATTCAAGCATTCCCCAGAATATTTCCAGTGAAACTTTTAAACTTTTATTTTCCCCCTTGGTGTCAGAGATCAGGTTATTGTTGTTACACTCTAGGTTTATAATTTTTGACAGGAATGTAGCATCTGTTCTTTTCCGTCTTTCATGTTATGTACTACAAATGAAATCCTCAAATCAAAGTGTGTGTAACTCCTATTTCATTTTTTACTCAGTGTTTCTTAGGAGTGATAGTTCTGGATAACTTCTCTTTTTATTTACATGCACATTGTATTCACTCCTGTATTTTACCTGCAATACTGACTTTCTTTAGAATTCGACCTTTCACCACACACTTCTCCTTTCTGACAGTTTCTCGGTTCCTCTTCTGAAAGCTCAGAATGCTGCAGTTAAACGTATCCTTCTCAATGCTAAGTAGAAGATGCCAATCTTATAAACTACGTCACCAGATGAAGAGACCTGTTTTGTTTCGTACAGGTGTAGATGTTTTTCATTTAAAGTTCATTTATGAGGATAGCAGTGGTGACAGAAAGTTGCAGCTATTCAGTTTCATTATGTACTGTTTGTCTGGGTGACTATAAGTTCCTTTTCTCTTCATGAATTTGTAAGTGTATGAGCAAAAACATTGTCAACACTGACCCTTTGCACTCAGTTGCTGTTTTCTCTGTGTTCTTATATGTAGAAGTGAAGTAGACTATTGTGGTTTTCAGATAAGATGTGTATAGAAAGGGATGGCACTATCTACACAAGCATCCTGCCATTTTCTTTTATGCATAAAACAGTCTTTGTTTCTTTGTGTTTATCTATGTAAATAGACTAGACTATTTACCCTGCTGCCATAAAGGTTGCATACTGCAGTGCTGTTCAGAAAATCCAGTTTACACAGCTTGGAGAGAGATAGCAGATACTGCCATAAGATTTTGAAAGTGTCTTGCAGAATTCAGATTTATGTAAAACTGTAAGAATGATATTGTCCTTTTTATTTTTTATGGACTAGACAGGACATACGTTCAGATACTATCATGTAGTACTAAAGCTCTGTGGCTAAAATTCAGTTCAGCTTCCTCGGCTGGTCTGTTGGCCTCTCTGTCTTTTGTCATCTGATATGATTTTTCTAAGAGGTGTGTGTGTGTGTGTGTGTGTGTGTGTGTGTGTGTGTGTGTGTGTGTGTGTGTGTGTGTGTAGCTATATATAAACAAACCTTTTTATGTCTGTATTAAAGTCCTCTGTAACTGAAGCTGTGGTGGTGCAGCGGTAGCGTTGTCACCTCACAGCAAGAGGTTCTCCCATTCGATTCTCGGCTGGAGCACCTTCTGTGTGGAGTCTGCATGTTCTCCCTACAGTTGAGTGGTGTTCAAAAGACATGCATGAATGGGTGTGCCTTCTTTGAAGGTTGAGTGTTGAGCTGGCACTGTAAAAATCTACAACCAATCATTAGCGGACCGGAGTTCAGCTGTGGCGATCCCTAACAGGGAAAAGCCGAACGAAGAACATTAAAGTCCTCTGTAACTGTTCTGTCTTATTTCTTATGTGTATAGCTATACTGCTATCTGATTATCCCATCTATTGCTAGTTAAATATCTGCAGAGAGAAAAAAATGTTAGATCACAGATAGGTGAATTTTACTCTGACATACATGGTTGTATGTCATAAGGCAATCTGACCTTTCAGTATGTTGGGGGGGGGGGTCTGTGTAAGAACTAATTGAACACAGTTTAGATGGACTGATTCTGAAGTAATAAAATAGGATGTAAAATAGATCTCATAGTCTGTTATAATAAATTGCTTTAACCAACTCCCCTAAGAAGTAACAGATTGCACTTCTAAGGTGCAATGCAATTCATGAGAGTTGTGTACCTGGCTATTTCACCCACTCTTGTATAGTGGGTGTGATATGCTATGATGATAATGTGGCTTGAATGCTTGAGTATAGTTGTTTTGTTAAACCTTTGAATTTACGAGTGAGTGGTGAAGGAATTGCTTTGTGTGTAGCGTGTTATGACTTCAATTCCTGCAGCCCTGGCATTAAAATTTTCATTTGAGGTAAGAGTTTATTGACACTTGTTTCAGTTACTTCCAGTGATTTTTTGATAAAAGAAATATCTGAGTGAGGGAGAGAGTGTGTGCGTGTGTGTGCATGACTGCTCATATGTTTTGTGCATTTAATGACTTAAAAATTGAAGCACTTACCACTTACTCAGGGTACAAAGAATAATTGGTCGTATTTATTGAGGAGCAATACAAATAAATAATTAAAACCGCCGAAATGGCATGCCATAGTATAATGTCACATGCCTCGGTATGCTTTTAAGTTTGCAAGCCTGGCATTTAGTATTTCATGTCTCAACCCTCCCCTGTCAGTTTACTGATGGTGTTCTGATTCTTCTCTAGCTGACAGAAGAACAGACTGCATTTCGTAAGGACTCTCTACCTGAAGGCTCACATACTTCTGGTTGTATTTGGTGGTAGCAATGAGAAATTAAATAACGGTGCACAGTAAGACAGAATAAATATATGTTGCATTCTCACCTTTCATTGAATGTTTGATAAAATGTGCATCATATCTTCTCGCCCTATGCTCATTACATATGTTATCCTTCACTTTGGCAGCTAAAAATATCTATGAGATTTCTTGATGTTAGTACCAAATTCGTCAGTGGCTTTTTGCAATTTCAGCTTCCGTGCAGAACTACAGTTTTCAGAAACATTGCAATGTGTGGAAGAGTCATTGTATGGTATGGCTTGCTTCATGGCTGCTAATTCTATGATAAATAAACTGGTGTCAGTTTATCAAAAAAATTTGAATTACAAGCTTTATGCTAAGTATTGATATTTTGAAGTAGCTACAATAATAATTTGCTTCTCTCTTCTGCATCTCTCTGTGTAAAGTAGAAAATCATGTATTAATGTCTGAAAAAGTGCAAACAGTTATTAAAACTGTTTTATTTTCTCAGAAACATGAAATTCTATATGTTGTGCTTATTACTATATGCCAGGAGAAGACATTGCCAACCTAGATGACAAACATTATAAATGAAATCTCTGCTTATTGGTATTTTTCTTCACTTCAGTGGGTGTGTGCAAAAAACTGCAGTACGTTGATGTATAAATTGAGGCAGCAGAGATGTCAATCACTAAAATGTTTCAGGGCCCACTCACTGAGGAGGCAGCAGAAAAGAGCACAACTTTAGTTTTTCATGTTTGTATTTTTCTTTATTTACTTATTAACTGTCTTCTTTGGTTAATTACAATTACACTTTCTTCATAACTCCGGAAACTTAGTATGACACAAATATTAAATATTTATTGCAAAGCTCTCCACTTATTTGTTCAAGAGTTCTAGACAAAACCAAATGTCATTGAAAAATAAAGGCTCAAATCAGGAAACATTTTAAATATTACTTTTACTGAATTAAAAAGTTATTTGGAAGACATGTTTGATACAACAATAAGATGTATGAAAATCAAATCTCTGCATAATTAACTGACTGTAATCCTGTCTGCCATAATTGACTATAATCCTGTCTGCCATAATTAACTGACTGTAATCCTGTCTGCCATAATTGACTGTAATCCTGTCTACCATAATTAACTGACTGTAATCCTGTCTACCATAATTAACTGACTGTAATCCTGTCTGCCATAATTAACTGACTGTAATCCTGTCTGCCATAATTAACTGACTCTAATCATGTCTGCCATAATTGACTGTAATTCTGTCTGCCATAATTAACTGACTGTAATCCTGTCTGCCATAATTAACTGACTGTAATCCTGTCTGCCATAATTGACTGTAATCCTGTCTAACATAATTAACTGACTGCAATCCTGTCTACCATAATTAACTGACTGCAATCCTGTCTGCCATAATTAACTGACTGTAATCCTGTCTGCCATAACTGTAATCCTGTCTGCCATAATTAACTGACTGTAATCCTGTCTACCATAATTAACTGACTGTAATCCTGTCTGCCATAATTAACTGACTGTAATCCTGTCTGCCATAATTAACTGACTGTAATCCTGTCTACCATAATTAACTGACTGTAATCCTGTCTGCCATAATTAACTGACTGTAATCCTGTCTGCCATAATTAACTGACTGTAATCATGTCTGCCATAATTGACTGACTGTAATCCTGTCTGCCATAATTAACTGACTGTAATCCTGTCTGCCATAATCAACCGATTGTAATCTTTGGTGATTTACCAGAAAATCAAGTATTTATAGAGGGACAAGGAAAAATCTGAGGCATAACCAAAGGCAGTTGAGAGGTGTGAACTGCAGTGATGCATTTAGTGGTAGAGTACAAAGTTACAGCTGTGAAGTCAACTATACATTGAGAGAGAATAAAAAGATAATTAACTAAATAAAATAGCTATTCGTCATACTGAAACATGTCAGTAAACTCACTCTGTAGTTCCATCCTGTTATTTATATGCTAGAACAAATGCCCAAAAGGCTCCAAATAATTACACCATGCCGAACACTGTCTAATACTTTAGACAAATCAAGACAGACCACTGTCATCCTAATAAATTGTTCAAGGCAGGGCAGGGAGTGGACTGATTCAAAGAATGATGGTGGGCCTTCCTTGATGAATCCGTACATGACAAGTGTAGGTTCAATCAATTTTTCCATTGTCTGATAAGACAAGTAAGCTAAAATGTTTGACTAGTATAGATGTTTAACTGAAAGGTCAGTAATTTTCAACCAAATCTACTCTGCTAGCTTTCTGAATGGGTACAATATTTGTAACCTTCCATAATGAAGGAACAACACCTTTTCTCAAAATTATATTGAATGAAGTACATAAACAGATGATTAGGTGAGCCTTGATCTTAGAAATAAACTGTGCTGAAAGATTATCTAGAGACATACTACATTTGGATTTCAACTTGTGATAGCGAGTAGTTGTATTACATGATTCAGCTTTCATAACTCAACATTCAGTCTTGGATAAGAATTGCTCATTGTTATGGATGAAAAGTATGTGTTAAGGAGTTCAGCTATACATTTAGAGTTACTGATAAAATTATTTTCAGATTGTACTGGTCTAACCTTTTTTTTCCTCATAACTAACATATTTATAAAAGGACTTTTGCTTACCACTAACGAGTAGTCCTTCTTCACAGTGTGACTTGACTAGAATTATTTTTTATCTCAATCAAATTTGTTGCTGGATTATATCATTTTTTGTAGCCAAAGAATATAGTTTCCTAAACGCCTGATATTGTCTCCTCTTTGCTTAATACAAAGCTTTTAGTCTGTTGTTTCATCATGGTAGGGCAGTGATTTCTTTCATCTAGAATGGTTACTGACAGTACTTCTATTCAGTGCAATGTGACATGCGGTCAGGAGTGATCCACCCAGTCAAACTGTGATTGAGCACCAACCATGCTTAGTTAGTAGATGTAATGTTGACCCTACGTGTGGAAACACCTGCACCATTATAACTATACTCATCTGAGACAGAGTTGCTCTTAACTTGTGACGGGATCTCAAAGTTAATGGCAGTGTGGTCAGTGCTACCCAATGGAGGAAGAGTTGGAAAGTATTTAAATTCCAGTGATAAATGTCACATTTTTTTGCTTTTGTTACCTCTACAAAGTACCGCTGAGATGAATTGTCTGTAATGGAAACATGATCTTCCAAATAAACAACAGATGAAAGACTCTGTTGTTGACGATCAAGCTATTTATTAAATTCAAGGCAAAATATTAAGCTATGTGAAACTCTCAAGTAAATGGGGTTAAACTTTTCAGTTTCCAGTCTGTACTCTAATGGTGTTACAAATGAGGTAGTCTGTAAACCAGACAACTATGCCTTTCAGCAAGCAGCTTTACTAGTGATTAAGAATAATCAATTGTGCTTACAGCTGGTGTTAGTAGAGCTGAACCCTGTGCATTCCTTCTAGAAGGCGTACTTGTCAAATCCAAACTTCTGTGACCATGTGACTAATATGACAGTTCTCCATAAATTACTTCATGGGTAGGGCCAGTGTCTTCTTAGTCTCTTGGTCTATAATAATCAAGCATGTTAAGGTGCTGTAAATAATATATATTTGTAAATATAAATATTGTATGCACACACACACACACACACACACACACACACACACACACACACACACACACACACACACACACACGGAAAACTGTGTGTAGCTGATCACTTAAGATGTTTTTGGGAGAACCCCATGTAGACAGTGTAAATGTGGAAATGCTCCCCACAGTGACCAGATGTGGAAACCGATCTCCAGATTCTGAAGATGCGAGACAGAAATTTTATTATTAAGCCACTAAACCCACCAGTTTAGCAATTGCTTGTTCATGAATATAGAAATAAAAAATACAAGACTCCAAATAGTGTTATAGAAACAAGCAATACATTTTGGGCAGAAGCTTGATATGGAGAAGGAATTCATGCAGAAAATGATGATTTAGTTCAAGACTGTGATTCACATTTACTGTTTTGGGCTGTTTCCTAGGAATTTATCAAGTTGTGATAGATACTGCATGGCAATAGCATAGAGGAGTAGAAGTATGAACGAGCTGAAGAGAATAGAGAGTGTATAGAGGATTACAATCAGATCAGAGTGAGTCTACTGAAATTGTGCATAGCATGGCTACTGCTGTAATGATTGTTAGCATTTGCATTTGTACAAATCTGCAAGATCCTAATAAAACTATTAAAAAATAGCATTAGCCCATGTATGAAAGACTTAGCTATGCCAGGGTTAGAGGTAGATGAGGCTCAACGATTAACAGTTAAGATAGGAAGAGATGAGATAAAAATGGTGATGTAAACTCAATCTGCTGGAAAGTCTCCAAAAATACATGGTATTTCTGCAGAAGTTTGGAAGCTAGGTGGGAAGAGAGTGATAAACAGTATTTTAAAAATAGGGGAAGCACCAGCATTCTGGAAGAAAGCATTGGTGGCTGTAATATCTAAAGACCTATCATATCCAGCTCCATATAGACCCATTTTAATCTTAAATCACAATTCTAAAGAATTTATTTCTGTAATAGCAAATTGAATGGAAAAAGTATTGCCAAAATTGATAGATATGAATCAGTCTGGTTTTGTGGATAGGAGGTAAACATTTGACAACATTAATAGAACTATGATGATCCAGAGGGAACCAGAATGGAAGAAAATACCCCTATTGTTGGTGAGGCTTCATGCAAAGAGCAGTTGACAGAGTGAGCAGAAATTCTATGAGTAGGGCAATAGAAGTGTTTGCATTCTCTGATACAAAAATAAGGTTGTTTAGGAGATTATATGAGTGATCACAGGCAAAAAATAATGCGAGAGAGTTCTTCTCTGTTAACTTGTATCTGAACAGAGGAACCAGGCAGGGGTGCCCTATTTCTTCTTTGTTGTTAGTTTCATATTTAGAGACATTAGCAAGGGTAATCAGGGGCTCAGAAATTCAAGGATATAATTGGTCTGATAATCAATAAAAGTTGGCTTTATTTGCAGACAATTTTATTTTGTACCTGATAAAACCAGAAAATGATATCTTGGTGTTGTGGAACATTCTGAGACAGTTTCAAGTCTTTTCAGAATATACAATTAATGAATACAAAACAAAGGCTGTAAACTATGTACCTACACATGATTTGGTTCAACAATACCCATGCTTATGGGGACATGATAAAAATAAATATTTAGGAGTATAGGTTAAAAAGAGTTATATTATGGCAGCTAAGGATATCAAGGAAGAGACTAAACAAAATACAATGCAAAAACTGAGAAATTGGAAGCTGTTCTTTATAGATATGGATAGTTTTATATACAGGTCAGGCATGTTTTATCAGGCAGAGAAGTTGTGGACAGTAATTAGTAAAGAGTAGAAGAATTTTATCTGAGAGGGAATGAGGGCAAGAGTTAAGTGGGATGTGTTGATCCTTCCTACAGAACGAGGTGGTTTAGGATTACCTGATTTGAAGGATGTTTTAGAGCTGCATAGTTAAAACTCACATAAGTAACATGGGTCTGTATTACATGATCGAATGGTTAGGTGAGCCAACACCTAAACATTGACGACATAATATCGAACCCAACAACAGCAAACGCTGCTGGGAAACAGAACTGTCAGCCACCAAAAAAAAAAAAAAAAGAAAGTTTATAGCCAAACTAAGTGGGGGGCATTGCCCCCACACCCTCCGACGTGGGGAGCTGTGCCCCCCACAGCCCCCTAACTAAATATACCAACTCCGAGATCACTCTACAGTGGAGAAAATGCCAAAACACAGTGAATGGCCAAGGGAAATCTTTCCCTGCATTAATTTGGCCGTTCGCTGTTTTTTGCCTTCGATATTATGTGGTCAATGTTTAGGTGTTCGCTCACCTAAGCATTCGACCACATAATATAGACCCAGTAACACAGGCAGAGAACTATAATTCAGACTGGAAAGTGATGTTGATGAAGATGAAGCAGGGAGATATTCAAGAAATAAGGAGAGAGTGATGCCAATCCTTAAGGAGAAAAACAGTAGCCATGCAGAATATTATAATTATAAAGTAGCAGGAAGTACTCTAAAATCTAACCCAATATCTGAATGGAAAAAGGGGATTCTGCCAATAGGTATGACTGCAATCATGGGTACAGAGAATGGGCAAGGGGGCTAGAATTTACTGGAGAAAACTAGCAGTCAAACCAAGGTATTGGAAGCAAATAATTAGAGAAAGGCAACAGTGCCAAGAAGCCTTTTAGTGTGTAGGCCATTGACTGCCTTTGCTATCAGGGATTGATGTCAAAGTATAAACAAAGAAAAAGGGGCAGTGGGATCCTAACTGAGAGACCTGCTCTGGTAGAATTTTAAGGTAAATCTAGAACAGAAGCTGCTGTTAAAAGAGGAGTAATTCATAGGGCATATAAAATATTGCATGATACTTATAGGAATCAATCAGAGGAGTTTAGAAGAGATTGACAAGAGAGATGGGAGAAGCAATTCACAAAGAAACAATGGGAGGACATATGCAATGTTCCCAGATATGCAAGAAAGTCTGGAAGATTCAGCATATTCTTTTTTAAGTGTTTGCATGGGTATTTTTACAACTCAAGCAGACATCATAGAATTTTTTCTCACGTAGATGGCAAATGTTGGAGAAGTGATGGGGAAGAAAACTGTAACTGTGAAAATAAGTTTTGGGAATGTAATGAGTTGCCAGATGTTTAACATTTCCCTACAGAGCACTCTGTCAGAAATATTGGGTGAGCAGATGGCTGTAACTAAGGAAATGATTTTTTTGAGCTGTGATACAGGATCTGAATTGTCTAGGTTCATAGGTGGGTACTAGGCTATCCGCCCGAAGGCATTTATAAGCCTAGCCAGAATGTGTTGGCTTTTGCCACCCCCTTAGATTAGTTCTGTCCAGCAGAGCCGCTAAAGTGATCCCCGAGGTAAGCTTTCTGTTTCCCATCCACTAGTCAAGGTTTCTTTTGAAGAGTGTTAGTGAGGACCTCTGCGTAATGTAGATTGAGGTCTTGTTCCAAAGCATGGGAAGTCTCTGGGACAGGAATCTATCCCTCCAGCACATCCTATTTATTGTTGTGGTGAGGTTTAGATCCCTAGAGCGTGTGGCTCAAGGGGATAAGGTTTTCTATAGGTGGAGCATGTCCATCATTTCTGGGTTGGACATGGCCTTGTATGTCAGGCAGAGATCACCTCTGAGTAGGTGGTATGAAACTGAGTACAGCTGGAGTTTCTTCAGTTGAGCTGCATAGGGCATCTGTTTGTGGCCAGTGATCCTCTTGGTGAGGTACTTTTGTGGTCTTTCCAGCTGTTGCAGGTGTCTTGTAAGGTACATCCCAAATGGAGCATTGTACGCTATGATGGTTCTGATGAGTGATGAGTAGAGGGGTACAATGACCTCTTTTGATCTGGATGTGAACCCTTTTATGATTAGGTGGGCCACGTAGAAAGATTTTCTAACCACTTTGGCAATGTGATTATCAATGGTGAGATTACTCTCTATTTGGGTCCCCAGATCCCTTATTTCATCTTCCGTATTTAGGGGACTACCACCTATGTGGTAGTTTGTGGGTACTTTGTTTTCTCCAAAGGGGATAACTATGCACTTTTTGGCATGTAGCTTGAAGCCATGATTTTGACACCAGGTATCCATCTCAGTGAGACCCTTTTGGAGGATGTCTGCGTCAACTGGAGAGTCAATTATAGCCCCTGGTTTGCAGTCGTCTGCGAACTTGGTCAGCCGTAGTCCTCCTGTGCTTGCCTGTACCTCTGAGAAGTATATGCCAAACAGGAGGGGTCCCAGGACTGAGCCCTGGGGAATGCCACTTGTAACCGGTTTAGAGTTGGCCTAGCTCCTGCAACTCTCACCATGTGGGTTCTGTAAATGAACCAGTTGGCAACCTATCTTGTGACGTAGGGGTTTATGTTCAGGCTGGTGAGCTTGTCTATAATACCAGAATGGGGAATGGTGTTGAAGGCCTTAGCAAGGTCTAGGTAGGCTGTGTAGACCACCTTTCCCTCATCTATAGCCTTGGTAACTGTCTCAAAAAAGTCCACCAGGTTTAGGAGGCATGATATGCCCTTAACAAAGCCGAACTGGGTAGGGTCCAGTGTTTGGAGGTTCCCAATGTCTCTGTTAATGAGTTCCATGATGATGCGCTCCAGAGCCTTGCAGACCAAGCTAGTCAGGCTTGTAGGGCGATAGTTCCCGGGGTCTGTTGTGGCTCCACCTGTGTGGAGTGGAGTAACCATTGTAGTGCGCCACTCTATGGGTGCATAGCCTATGGAGACGCTGAGTTTGAACAGTGTGTTTAAGTGAGGGGTTAGTTCATCTTTGCGCTCGTGTAGGACGTAGCCTGGGACACTGTCCGGTCCCACTGATGCTGTGTTTTTGGCTTTAGAGAAGGCTGTTTTAACCTGTGTGTCTGTGATTTTAGGGACTCTACATTCTTCTGGTATGGTTATGGGCCATTTTGGGGGAGAGAGGGGGGTGAAGTTTGCTCTGAACCTGTCTGCCAAGATGTTGGCGATATTGGTCGGTTCAGTGTATTTTGTGCCATTCTGCACTAAGTCTGAGCAGATCTGAGCATTGCCACTTAGATTCTTGACATAGCTAAAGAATGCCTTGTGGTTATCTTTGGAGTCCTTGGCAATTTTTCTTTCAAAGCTCGCCTTAAATGATTTTATGAGGGATCATAATTTCTTGCAGATACTAATCAGGGATGTCTTCCCTTCTTGGGATTTTACTCTTTTCTGTACTAGTTTTTTCCTTCTATTGTATAGCTTGTTTATGGCAGGAGTCCACCAGACTGGTTTTCTTTTCTTGGAAGAATGAGTTTTGGTTTTGCTTGGGATGGCATGATCCATGCATTCTTGTAGGTGTCCGTAGAATGCATTAGTAAAGGATTTTGCAGCTTGGACAGTGTTATCCTTCAGCATGGGGCTTTGAAACTTTCCACCTTGGTCTTAAGTAACGTGAAGTTTGCTTTTGAAAAGTTTTTCATGGTGGTTTTCTTGTCCGGGGGTGGGGGCAGAATGTGGATATCCAGACTGATTTGTTTATGATCAGATCTAACCAATGAGGGGTTGACCTCCAGTGTGGAACACTGGTCGCCCATGTTAGTGATGACCAAGTCCAATATGTTGTCACCTCTGGTGGGAGTGTTGACCAGTTGATCCAGGGCGTTTGAGTTTATAAATTCTAGGAAATGTTGGGCAAGGGAGTCAGTACTTGAGTAGTTCTCCCAGTTAATATTTGGGTAATGGAAATCACCCAATATTAGGGTGCTTGGTAGGACCTTTATGTTTCCCAGTGTTTCCAGAAACATGGAATGGTGGTCCTGGGACATGGTGGGTAATCTGTAGCAAGCTACAATTTAAATTGCAGTCTTGCCTGTTGTTAGTTGCATGTGGATGATCTCTGAAGCATTGTGCTGTGTTACTAACCTGGAGGTGTGGGTATCCTTGATGAATATGGATATGCCCCCACCTTTAGTATTTCAGTTTGGGTTCTGTGGCTGAAATGTATAGTATGAGTTGTAGCCTGGTAGTGCTGGGCTGCTCTCTGGAGCCTTAAACCGGGTTTCTGTTACTGCACATATATCAATTTTCTCCATACTGAGGAGTGCCTCAAGTGCGTGCATTTATAAGGTTTAGACTTCTGGTATTGAGTAGCATTACCCTCAGTTTTTTGTTACTTGTGCTATTTACAGTGGTGGGTTTGTCTTTTGAGCCTTGCCTAAAAAAGGCACTATGGGGGTGGCAAGAGCCTTGGCCAGTATTCAAAAGCTTAAGGGTGACAGGTGTAAGCCGTCTCTAGCGAAGCAGCCTGGCTTGTCGAGCATGTCACCCCAGGCGGACAGACACCGAATCCCCTTTGAATGACACCAGAAACAGGCAGTTGTTGAAATTGAGATTTTTTTCTTTATACATTGGTAACATTCTTGGTGAGGGCAGGATGCTACTCAGGGTCAGGGTCATACCGTCTTGAGCTATGTGATCAGAGAGCTCTTCCATGTCACTTTTCATGTAGCCCAGAGAGGTATGGCTCAGGTCATTCACACCAACATGGACAATGACAGAGTCATATTTGTACTTCTTCTGGAGTGACCTGGGTGCTTGTGTTATGTGTTGGATCCTGGCACCTGACAGGCAGCTAACAGTATCTTCTCCTTATTCAACCTAGTGAGTGGGACGTCAGTGTGCCTGACTATAGAGTCACCTATTACTAGTATGTTGGGTATGTTACTTTGTCTTAAGGGCTGTGATTGTATGGCACACTGGTTTTGTGAAGTATGTGTTTCATGGTTTGTGTTGGGGGGGGGTGGAGGTTGCTTGGATGTTTGCTTTGGAGGTCTCTGTTGGTTTTGCAGATTTTTATTTAGAGCCAACGAGTATGTTTTCATGTATTTATGTGTGTTTTTTGCCGGTGCTGGTTTAATGGGTCTATGTGAGACTGGTGGTGTGATGCAAGTATTTCCCTTCTCCTCTTGACTGTCTGATCCAGTCTTGGGTTGAGAGAACTTAGTCTCCAGTTTGGCTGTATAATTGCATCTCTCGCATGCATTAGTGTTTGGGGATAGGAGGAGGGGGTTGTCTGTGTACATGAGGCAGTTGTAACATTGCCTCAAAATGCCCAGATTCACCAGATGGACTCGAGAGTACACCTGAAACTTGCCTTTGGACATGCCTGGATTGGTACAGTGAACTGTTTTACTGGATGGCTGGTAAGGTTGAATAGAGAGCCTTGTCCTTCTGTACAGTACAGGAGGGTCTAATGCTAGGGTTTATAAGTGCTTGCTATAAGTTTTGAACAAGTGCCGGGCTGAGAAATAAATGGCTTGAGTGCTTAAGTTGAAAATTTGTCTAGTTCCAAGAGAAAAATTGAAGAGGAGACGTTATGGAGCCGGGAATACTTTTACACTAGCTAACCGGCGCTGCCCAGCACGCAGAACCAGGCAAATATGGTATTTATAGCAGGGAAATGAAAGAGAGAGAGAAATTAGCCCAAAATGGCCAATAAACTACTCTGGGCTGAAACTGCTCCTCCAGGGACAGATAGGCTGCTCAAAGCTCTCCTCTCTCACAGGTGAACTGAGAAACTTCCTTCTATCTAAGTAAGGTATGGGCAAGCACAGAGATTTGTAACACAGCCCTGAATTCAGCGCTAACCTGAAAACTGGACTACACTAGCTTAGAAAGGTGGGAAACAAGTATATATATATATATATATATATATATATATATATATATATATATATATTTTTTTTTTTCAGAAAATAAAGCAGATACACTCAAAAAACCACTTTAAATGCGCAGATAAGGATACTTATTTTTATGTATAGCAGATCAGAGTTGTAGTCAATGCCCCTAGTCTAGACATAGTTAAGCCTCGTTAAGTTTAATTCTGATGATTGCCATAAAAGCAGTTACTAGATACTGGAAATCGGAGTTTAAAGCAACTGCATTTGAAGTAGTGAATATAGTAACAGCGATTAAACAACTTGAGATCTTTAGAAACTGGTAGAAGCAAATTACATAGAAAAAAATGGAAATTGTGGGAACAGTACATGCACAATAATGTTTTGGAAAAGGAGGAGTGAGGATTAAGGGGAGGCAGGAACTAAATAATCTATCTAATGTTGGGTTGATTATAATTGCATAAAGGTGAACATGTTAACACAGTTTGTTTTCATTTATATACATGCATGTTTGCCTATATCTTAAGTAGTAATTTGTTAAAGGTGTTAAAAATAGCACTACTCTCTTCTTACAACTGAAGTTGTTTCTGCAGTGCTAGAAGTACATTATTATGTTTAGGCTCATTAGGTGTTTATGGATTTTGACAAATTGAGTATGATAAAAAAAAGCTGTTTAGTTTTAATTTACCTGTGGAAAGCCATAAATCTCTAAGACTTTCATATTCTATCACAGCACCTGATGTATATAGGTTGGCTTCTACACAAATGATCAAGGTGTTTGACAGTGCTGTTAATACACTTGATGATGTTACTATGGGCTCAGACCACAGATAAGAGATTGATTTATTGAAGAGAATAAGTCAGTACATCAAGCTGAACAAAAAGAGAGTATAAAGTCAAAGTTACTCAGCCCCTGTACTTCTGAAGGCAGAACAACAGATATTATGTTTATAGTAGTAGTGCAAATGCTCTACCAGTAGAAAAACAAGCTGCTCTGAATTTTTCACTGAATAGTAACAAATAAATGTATAATTAAGTAAAATATTGGAAGATGATGTAGAATGGTGCTGGTGTATCAAACAAGAAAAATAAATCAATCGTTTAAACAATCAGTGAGAAAAGCAACCACAGGAAAATACTTTGAATTAAATAGTGTGCTCACATTGCCTGTAGATTCAAGTGACAATTAAACTGGTTTGTTGAAATAATCAGAAGAGATATACTCAGAAAAAGAACTACAAGACATAATATAAGGTTGCGAAAAGTTCCTGAAGTATATCTATAGAATAAAAAGTATCAGTGAAATGTGACCATAAATCAGTGAAGAGTGTAGTTATGAAGATGTTGTGCAAAGCATATCTCTCAACCTGGAAACATCAAAAATCTGGACAAAGGCCCATAAAAATTAGGTACAAATCTGTACGTTGATTAACATAAATTTTGCACATATAATTATGTAACCCCATCCACTCCAATGGAATTGTAGGATGCCAATGTTTAAACTCAAACTGAAGAACAGACAACCAAAATATGATCATGAAACACAAAATAAACAGAACTGTAGTTTTATTTATATTACTATTTGAACTTGTGCAAAACTAAAATACAGTTTTCTTTTATAAAAATAAAAATTAACTGCTTCTATTCTAATCCCGTTATTCCATCTTCCGTAGTCTAGCCTACCGGCCACATTCCACCAAGCTGTTACTGTTAAGAAGCCATGCTTTACACTTGCACTTGCAGTAATCACACTTCATGACTCAGGCTACAGGATTACACAAGAGTATTTCTATACCCTCCATTGCTACTTGGGGTTTTCGTGAGCTTTGCACACCTTTCTTTTCCCTTAGTTTTCCTGTCCTGAAGCAGCTTATTGTCATCAGTAAAAGCTAGATTTTATTTGCTGTCTATAGATTCAATTAATTTCTACTCCAGATGGTTGTCATACACAACAATGTATCTGGCTCAGTCACTGGAGTTCAGATTTCCCAAACTGAACTGTCTGAAATGTAAGACTTTCTACAAGTAAAAATATTATCCTGGAAAATGCAATTTAGGTAACACTGTTATGACCCCATAGTGAAATAGTAGTCAGATTCATATTGCCCTCCCCCCATCAAACACAGTCTCTTTCTCCCTGCTAATCCATTGTTTCTCATAAGGATGACCATGGGTTTAGACTAAACATGAAAAAAGGCTGATATAATATGCAGTCTGAATTCAGGTCTATCATATTGGGTACATACTGTGAAATGTGTTGCCTCATGTTCCATCCTGCTACCCTTTTTAATATTAAACCATTTCTGTAACTCTGAATACTAATTTTGTTTGCAATGGTAGCACTGGTTATCCAGTTTTTATATTCTGCGGTCTGGACAGTGTCCGTTAGCTACGCTTCAGCAAAAATAATTTGTTTTCCCTATGGGGACAGTTATGTTACTGAGGCCAGTGCGAGTCAGATGTTCATCCACCCACTACTGGTACACTGCCAGTAATGAAAGCACTGGCTGATTCTGCAAATTTCCATATTCATAATTTCTTTCATTTATACAAGTAATTTATTCTACTCCTCCGGATAAACAAATAGCCAAGTTCTTGAAATGATTGCAGCATAATCTAATTGTACAACACCACCTCCATCTTACCTTGCAGATGTCAAGGATGACCAACTTCTGTTTTTATAACTTTTTTAACTTGGTAGTAAATATCTTAGCATGACCTTTCCTGGAAAAAAAATAAAGAACTACATCTATGTTTTTCACAAGGCACAACTTTGGGGAAAGGAGCCTGAAGGAAACTTCATTTAAAGACCGTAAAGCCAGGATATTAGTCCATACTGATGTTTTCTTACAATGACTGGAATTACAGTCCTTCCTCATATGAATAAGATACAGAATGGTGATCACTGCTCATATATAGCTGCAATAACACATAACAGTTCAGATGATACATTTGTCCAGACTAATAACAAACAGTTTGATAGTTCAGGTGCATTCAGAATTTGTTCATAATGCAAAAGGGCAATAGTATTCCCACAGTATGTCCTACTCATCCATGTCCTAACTTCACTTAATAAACTCCATACAGTTCAAAAAAAATGTGTGCTTCGGGTACTAAAAGAAAGGCTTAAAATAGTCAAGGACAAAAGAACATATAAACATTTATTTCTTGAAAATATGTACACACTTGGTATATAACAAAAGACACACACTGGTTAACAGATAAGCTCCAAAGCACTTCAAACAGTATGTCCGATTCTGGGTAGTAGGTTTGCCGAATCTGAAATAAAACATGTATTGCGTGTTTAACCTAGACTAGAGATATTCTGTTAAAATCTGGACAGTGTTGACCTACCCTACAAATGATTGTTGAATCTAGTCCAGAAATTCCAGATTAATTTTCTTATTCTCACACTCAGTGGGTGTGTGTTAGTTACGCAGGAAAGTGCATAATAAACAATAACAGAATGAGTGTTTTGAGTCCTGGTAGAACCTGCAAATAATTAAAGTGAGCCTCTCTACTTCCGTGCTTAAGAATTATGATTTGAACAAAGTGATGCAGGGGAAAGACCTCAAATCAAGTAAAAAGTTAATTGAGTAGCATGTTTTTCAATCACATGTATTTTTGAACAAACGGAATGAATAAATGAAACTCTAATATCTAGCATTTATTTCTGGCTATAACACACACAGAGCACTTACATAAGCAAAGCTATTCCTGCCATTAACGTAAAGTAACAGTTTCTGCAGCCATTAGAGTTTCAAGCATTAAGCACTGAAAAGTTTCTGCAGCTGTTAGCACTTAAATAACTAAAACTATCCTGCTGTTAAAGTAAAGCAGTAAAAGTACAGTTTTGGTGACCTACAAAGCTATGCTGCCATTAAAGTAAAGTAGAAAAAAGTACAGTTTCTCCTAAAGCTTAAACCTAAAGCTTAAATAAGTGTCTGCAGTCATTAGAGTTTCTAGCACTAAGCACTGAAATAAGTGTCTAGAGCCCATAAGCACTAATATACATACATAACATAACTTGCAGCCGTTAGCACTTAAATAAGTAAGCAAATTTTCTGCAGCCATTAGCAATTAAATAAGTAAAGCCCACCTTCCGTAACCCCCGTAACAGTTTCTGCAGCTGTTAAGAGTTTCATACACTGCACTGAAATAAGTTTCTGCAGCTCTTAAGCACTAAATACACAATACATAGCATAACTTGCAGCTGTTAGCCTTAAATAAGTAAGCAAAGTTTCTGCAGCCATTAGCACTTAAATAAGTAAAGCCTGCACCTGTGTATCCCCGTAACAGTTTCTGCAGCTATTAGAGTTTCAAACACTGCACTGAAATAAGTTTCTACAATCTGCAGCCATTAGCACTTAAGTAAAGCATACTTTAATAGTTTTAGTAACCTGCCTGCCGATGCTGTAACGGTTTCTGTAGCAATTTTTTTAAAGTAAAATGAAAGTGCACAAAAGCTTCTAAGCACTTAAGTAAAGAAGCTTCAAGTAAAAAGAAAGCACCTTTTAAATACATTTTCTTTACTTGGAGCGGGAGCAGTACTCTGAGCCGAGCCGGGGAAATAAGCTGTGCTGTGTGCACATAGAAATTAAAGGGGCCATGCAGAAATTCGTGGCACCCCAATATATCACCCTCAAAACTGGTATTTACTGAGTAATTTGGTATGGTAGAGAGGTATGGTGCAAGGTACGTCTGAGATGATGAATAATTTTGTTGTGATTAGAATAGTGGCAGTTGGTGACTTCAAATTAAAGGGGGGCTGCAAGAGACAGCTGAATGGGTGGGGCCAATGGGAAGGAGTGTGACCAACTAGAAAGGGGTGGAGTTATGCTCAAAACCACAACAACTTGAACTTTAATTAAATACGCTGCCCTGGGTGCCAAACCGTCATTACAAGAGTCCAATCAAGACAAAATGAAGTGTAGAAGAAAAAATATTTCAATGCATTGGCTACATGACAACTTACTTAATATCTGGATGGAAACACAAAGGTTGTGAGGCATGAAAAAATAAATTGCTTTTTAAATACATTACTGGAATGCCAGTCAAAATCAAGTATAAAAAAAAAACAAGCAGCACTCGGCTCAAACCACTTCTCCTTGTACTGCAGTTCTAATTATAATTTATATTCAGCTTTATAAAATGACCAAGTAACATGCTGAAAGTAGCAATCTCTGTGATACCCCCACTTGTAAAAATGTTTCTTATCCAAAAAAGACCTGCTGCCTGACAACAACTATCTACTTGTTTCATGGAGAACACATGATCAAAGTAAAAAATCAACAGCGGACAAGAAACAAGCTCAAAATAAATTGCTTAAAGGATTACTGCACAAGTTAAGGACCACACATGATAGATTGGCATTCTGTTTAGTTCACGGGTAAAGCCTGCAAAGATAACTGCAAGTCTCCAACAAATGTAATGAGCTTCTGAAAATACTGTAATCCTATCCATTATTACAAATACTGTCATATGCATTTTAATACCTAAGGCTTATTCGTTATCTAGTTATGTAAATATTCTCTGCATGGCAGCAATGAAAAGGCTTTCAATGTTGGTAATTCTTTAACAGTATGCTTATTAAACCTTACTTGCATCTTACAATCTCCAGCAAGTTTACCTGATGGTCATTAAAGCATTGCTACTTTAATACAGAGCAACAGGGCACTACAACAGCATGCATTTTCTGAATAATAAGAAGCATAAATCAACAGTATAAAAATATGACATAAACCAGAACATTCTGCAAAATCAAGGACAGATGAAAAGCCACAGGCATACTTGTGGTCTGCTTTGGATGGGGGAGTACACTATTGCACACTTACACTGCATAACTGCTCCTTGCCTCGCATGGACACATCCAGAGCCACTACAATGGGGAGTGGGGCGCAACAAATTGGTCACAGTTTGAAATGTCTCTGGCTGATGGTGATGGCTCTGACACTCATACCTCTCAAGCTCAGAGCAAGAAACCTGGACAAAGCCATACATAGTGGGACACAGGCCCAAAAATAAAGACAATTTTTAAATATTGCTCTTATAAACTTAGAAAGATAATAGAATAGTAGTAGGTCTTGCATTAGTATGAATTTCTGAAGGGTATGAAATCTGAAACTCAAACGTCTGCCATTATTTTCTAACTTCAGTCTTTAATGATTTGCTACTAATTTGCCAGAAAACCACAATTTTATGAAAAACAGACCAAATATGTTATGCAAAAATATAAAATTGCCACATAATACAGCTGGGAACTTGTCAAAGAAGGTACACCTTTTTAAAATTAGTACTGTTAACTTGAGCAGATGAGAAAAATAAGAGCATCTACATGCATTTCTGAAATAAAAGTAATCTATAACTCTGATCATTACAGTTATTTATAATTGTAAAACCTCCACATTTTCTTCCAAAATTGCCATTTTGCAGAGGGATTATTAAGGGGAGAGCAACATTTTGAGCCAAAATTGGAGACAGTTGAGAGGTTTGGATATTCCTAATTCTATAAAGCGATTTACTTGCACGTACCTCTCAACCTCTTAATGCAGGAAATCTGGATATGGCCAAATATATTGGGGGAACATACAAACAGTACTAAAAAGACAGTTGATAGAATAACAGGTCTTGCTTTAGCATGCATTTTTCTGAAGGTTATGATGTCTGAAACTCAATGTCTGTCATTATTTAGTGACGTCATTCCTAAATGATTTGGTAGAAAACCACAAATTTTATGAGGAACAAACCAAAAATAAGAAGCAAAAATCTATTCATTTGGCAAAAATCTGGACAGTTGAGAGGTATAGTTCAGCTGGGGCTGTCTGAGTTTCCTGCCCCCCCTCACAAAATTATGGTCGAATGGAGCATCCCCCCTGCAGCCATTCCAATGTCGCATTCCTTGGTTATTTCGCCCCATTTGCTATAAACACTGTAATGTGCATACTGCTTTACTTCTGCGATGATATGGATTTCATTTGAAAGTTTTATTTTATATTTTACAGCATAAACCCTAATAGATATCTGCTAAACAAAGCAATGCAGTCTCACAATGAAAATAGACAGCATTAAAACTTCTCTGCCCTTGAAACTCACATTCATTGAAACAGCATTGAAACCCACATTCAAAGAAAATACATTTTGCCAGTGGCAGATAAATATTAATTTTGGTCTGTTTTCAAATCATAGGCCCCTTGAACACAAAACATACACATGCTCTTTGATACACCTTCCTGATTGTATTAAATTATATTCCTTGTACAATACAGTACAGTTGAACTGCCCAATTCAGAACATTTCCATTATAAAAGTCTACTCAAACTTCATCAGTCCACCGGTATCAGTAAATATGCATGATCTCTAAAGAAGTAAAAGCCATCTAAATGATTCCACATTAAAGAAATCTGTTAACTAATGAAGAGGTTACTGCTAGCAAACAACTTTATATGTCATTGTTTCATCTACAAATAAAGTGCCTGTTGCCCTTGAGGAATAAATTGCTTATGTTGCATTAAAATAATTATAATGCTAGTAATATCACAATAGGGAATGGATGGCAAACTGATAACAGGTTCATAGTTACTAGGTATCTTCGCCAAAGAGGACTGCAGCATCCATCCCTTTTAAAACAGAGTATGGTATCAGCTATAGATCTACCTACTGTGGGAGTAGAACCCACAGCCTTCTGCATCAAAAACAAGTACACTACCTGTTGTGCTATTTACAACACAAGCAGATTCGGCATAAGCAGCACTAAACTTTTGTTCCCCTGCAGCTCTCAGCTCCTTGTGAAATCTACTTGACACTCAGCTGTATCTCTGAACTTTGCAGCACAAGAAATCTGGACAAAGCCAAAATTTATTTGGGGGAGGGGGAGCCCAAAAACCAGGGACACATTTTAAACATTGCTTGTATAATGTTGGAAAGTTGCTAGAATAAAATGCTGTGTTACCACCATACATTTCACTGCCAAGTATTGAATCCAGATCCCTGTGCAAAACAGCCAGAGTAACATACCACTATGCCAAATCATCTATTTTTATAAAAAAATGGAAGACTGAAACTTAAATGGCTACCATTTAGTGAATTCAGTTCTCACTATAGCTGTCAACATCTTAGCACAAAACACCTGAACAAAGCCAATAATGGGGGAATACAGCCCCCAGACATATTCAGTGAGTTCAGTTATCACCATAGCTCTCAACCTTGGCACACAAAACCTGGACGAAGCCAATAATGGGGGAATACAGTCCAAAAAATAGGGACAAATATCCACTGAGGATACCAGAGCAAACCCACACAAACACAAGGAGGACATGCAGAATCCACACAGGAGGCACCACAGCCAAGAATCAAACCAGATAACACATAGCTGTCAGGCAACCCTGCTACCACTGCACTACTGTCTGTTTTAAGTAACAAAAACACAGAAACCACAGATTTTATGAGGAACAGAACAAATATAAGGCAAAAATCTGCAGATGTTTTAGAAATGGTGGTCGGTAGGGAATTCAGGCTCTTTTCACTTGGGCTCAAGGTACAGGGTTCAAGCCTTATTCTGTACCCACCACCATGAAGCAACTGGGGCATTTAACACACACACACACACACACACACACACACACACACACACACACACACACACACACACGTCTCCAGAGATCCTGTTTCCCTGCTCTCCACACTGTACTCGGTCCTCCATACTGGCGTGATCCTGCAGCTCTAGCCCCTGCATACTGTTCTCAGTCTCCTGCGAGATGTGAGGAGGCTGGAGCCTCCTGCTAGTGGTCCAGACTGCGGGTGATGCAGTCTGGTTACCTTCTGGTTTGTGCGGTCATCACTGCACAGATCTCTGGGTTGGGGTTTATGTGGTCGTCACCTCACAGATCTCTGGGTTGGAAGAGTGGAGTTTACTCCTTTCCCTATCTGGACTGCCTAACTGAGCAGTCTGGAGCTCAGGAATGCCTGAGCATGTGTGCTTGGAGTTCTGGTCTGCCTAACTTAGCAGGCATGTGGGGAGTCCGAGATATTTTTTTTATTTTTGTATGTTCTATGGGGGACTGGGGACTTTATTTTATGCACAGGTGGGGGACCCATTTTACAGGTGGGAGGGCTGCAGTCCCACAGTCCTATAGCATGAGCCGCCCCTGGATTAGAAGAGTATGACTTGGATGTAAAAGTTGCAAAGTATAAAAAAGAAAGAGGGATACGTGGTGCAGATATGCTGACCTATTCATATCACTAGATCAACACGAGATTCCACAGCATTCTGTGAATGAACGAAACACAGAAAGTTTCAACAATACTGTTGAAGTCATCCTGAAATGTGATTGTTTTGAGAAGTGGCTATGAGTAGTTGATCGTAATTAAGAAAATGCCTGCACTATTGGTATAGAGGGACTGGAGCCCAGATGAACAAAGTACAACTGGTAGTTTAGGTGCTTGATGTCATAGGCTACAGGAAGGGGCTTGGGATTGGTGGAAGGGATTGTGGTTCCTCCCCAGCTCCTACCACTTGCTTTGATGACAGGGCCTTAACTGAAGAGCAAAGGCCATTTATGATGCAGGGTACCAGTACAGGGAGGGAGGTGGGCATGGCTACCCAAGCCAGTAGTCATAACCCAATCAGAAGTTATGGAGGGCACACATACATGAGCTATGGGGTCAGTCCTTACAATGATGCAAGTGGTGATGTCACTGCCTGAAAGGGCTTAGTTCATAAACACGGCAACATTCTGCCATTGCAGTGATGCTGGAAAGAATGCAAATCACTGCCATGGCTTGGATAATGCCCCACACCCACCACCACCAGACATTATAAATGCAATTGAGGGAGTCTTGATGGTCAACAGGCACTGGAATAAAAATAACACAAAAGCAGGTACAATTTCCATTTAAAGAAGAAATTAGCAGGCAAGGCTTGATGTTCTAGATGGATAAACTGATAGAACCAAATAAGTTAGAAATGCTTATAAGAACACTCTGGGGATTAGGAACATAATGAAAGACCTACTGTTGTGCTAGTTTGGGCATATATGTCTACACAAGTAGGGGAAGATGATTAGGACTGTGCTTTGTGTTATGCCTGTCACAATAACAGCCTGAGATAAAATGCAATATGTTATTCAGTTCCAAGAGCATGCAATTAAACTGGTAAAGATTGCTGCACTATCAGAACTTTGTGTACTTGATCTGTGCTGATTAATATTAGATGTTACCTACAGTTGTGAGGTGGAGGTATATACAAAGAGTAGAGAAGTGATCAATTCACCAAAATATATATTTTCAAGGCTTAGATTTCCAGATGTGGTATAAAACAATGGATGTTTCAGCATAGTAGCTCTGCTCTTGACTAGGTGGTCAAGTTGAGACAACAGTGTAAATGGTCATCAGCTTCATGAAGAAATAAAGCATTACACGTGATTGTTAGACAGACTGCCACTTAGCTCTAGTGGAATATAGAAATAGTGTAATATAAAGTATTAAGACTGTCAGCTGCTCAGTTATTGATGGTCCCTACATTAAAGTATCTAATTCCTGAATGTAAAGCTCACAATGACTCAGGACATCAATATGAATCAGCACTACAGATTGCAAAATCCCTTACATTTATTGTTTAAGGCATGGAAGACATTTAAGAGCCAGCAGTATATCCAGAGAGTTCATAAAACAAAAAGCCTTACGAGTCAAAAATAAAAGATAATGCAAGGAGTAGAAGGTATTATCAATATATGGAAAGTTTGAAAAGATTTCCTTTTCACTGTAGTGTTACGGTGCTGAAGTTATTGAAAATGCTACTTTAGAAGTTTGACATGGGATGCAGTGTATAAGTCTGAACTCAGAAGTTCGGGTACATCTTTTGCTTTGGAAAATAGATGTCCTCTGTGTGGATAGGTTAAAATTATTGGCATATTTTGCACATTCAGTGTCTTGGTGTATGTCATATGATACCTTCTCCTGTAAAATGCTGCATAGTCTGAAAGTTAAATCTGGTGGAGGTTCATAGGTAAGTACTAGGCTATTGGCCCTAGGGCCTATATAAGCCTAGCCAAAAAAGGTACCCTGGCTTTCACCACCCAAGAAAATTATTTTCCTGTGTCCCTGTTGAGCAGAGCCACAGAGGTGATCCCCAGGGGAAATTTCCTATTTCCTATCCAATCATCAAGATTTTTCTTGAAGAGTGCTAATGACAGGCTTTGTTTGATATAGATAGGTAGTTTGTTCCAGAGTATGGGAAGTCTCAGGGAGAGGAATCTATCCCTCCAGCAGATTCTGTTTATTGAGGTGACATAGATCGTGTAGCATGGAGGGATTGGGATTTCTTTAAGTAGAGCATGTCCCAACAGCTCTGGGTTTGACATAGCTTTTGTATGTTAGGCAGAAATCGCCTCTGAGTAGGCGATATGCAACGGAGTAAAGCTGGAGTTTTTTGAGACAGTCTGCTTAGGGCATCTGTTTGAGGCCAGTAATCCTCTTTGTGAGGTATTTCTGCAGCATTTCCAATTGTTGTAGATGTCTTGTGAGGTACATACCAAAAAGGGCATTGTACTTTATAATGGGTTTAATGACCTCTTTTTTCCTGGATGAGAAACCTTTTGTGATGAGGTGTGCCACGGAGAAGGATTTCCTGACTACTGTGGTGATGTGATTATCAAAGGAGAGACTACTATCCACCTGTGTCCCAAGGTCTCTTATCACACTTTTGGTGTTAAGTAGACTACCACCTATGTGGTAGCTCTCGGGTACAGAGTTTTTACCAAAGGGGATGACAATGCACTTTTTGGCATTGAGCTTGAGGCCATGGCTTTGACACCAGGCAGCTGTCTCAGTGAGGCCCTTTTGTAGGATGTCCACATCATTAGCAGTTTCGATTATGGCTCCTAATTTGCAGTCATCTGCGAACTTCAATAGCCAAAGACCTTCTGTGTTAGCCTGTACTTCAGAAAAGTAGATACCAAACAGGACAGGAGACAGGGCTGAACCCTGTGGTACTCCACTTGTCACTGGTCTGAAGTCGGATTTGGAGTCTACTACTTTCACAGTGTGGGTTCTGTCAGTGAGCCATTTGGTGACCCATCTTGTGACATAGGGATTTATACCTAGTTTAGTGAGTTTATCTATAATTCCAGAGTGGGGGATGGTGTCAAAAGCCTTGGTAAGGTCTAGATAGGCTGTGTGAACCATTTTACCCTTGTCTACAGCTTTGATGACTGCTTCAAAGAGGTCTATCAGGTTTAGCAGACATGATCTGCCTTTTACAAACCCGAATTGGGTGGGGTCCAGAGTTGGAGATTACCAATGTCTTTGTTTATAAGTTCCATGATGATACGTTCCATGGCCTTACAGACCAGGCTCATTAGGCTAATGGGGAGGTAGTTCCCATGGTCTGTGGTGGCTCCCCCTTTGTGGACTGGGATAACCATTGCTGTGCACCATTCAGTGGGCACAAAGCCTGAACTTAGGCTGTGATTGAGCATGGTGCTTAGGTGGGGTGCCAGTTCATTCTGTAGTTCATGTAGAATGCAGCCTAGGATGTTGTCAGGTCCCATGGATATTGTGTTCTTGGCTTTGGAGAGTGTGTTATTTTACCTGTGCAGTCATGATTACAGGAACTTTGCATTCTTCCAGTATAGAGATGGGCCCTTTAGGGGGTGGGAGGAGGCTAACGTTAGCACTGAACCTATCTGCCAGGATGTTGGCAATATAAGTTGGTTCTGTATATTTAGTGCCATTGTGCTGTAACTCAGAGCAGATCTGAGTGGTGCCATTGAGATTCTTGACATAGCTATAGCATGCTTTGTGGTTGTATTTAGAATCAGTGGTGATTTTGTTTTCATAACTAGCTTTGGAGGATTTTATGAGGGATCTCAGCTTCTTACTGAGGCTTACCAGGGAGTTCCTCCAGTCATGGGATTTTATTCATTTTTGCAACAGCTTCTTTCTCCTGTTGTAGAGTTTGTTTATGGCAGGGGACACCAGATTGGCTTCCTTTTTTTGGAGTATAGCATCTTGGTTCTGTTAGGGATAGCATGATCCATGCACTCATGTAAATGCTTATAAAGTGCATTTGTGTAGGATTCAGCAGTTGTACCTCTATTGTCTGTCTGCATGGGTGTCGTGAAGTTTGCCACTTCTGTCTTAAGAAGCGTGAAGTTGGTTTTGGAGAAATATTTTATGGTGGTTTCCTTAATGGGGGGTGGGGGTGGGATGTGGATGTCTAGGGTGATTAGCTTGTGGTTGGATCTGACCAACAAGGAATTGACCTCTGGTATGGAACATCGGTCGACCATGATGGCAATGACCAGGTCTAGGATATTGCTGCCCCTGGTGGGGGTGTGGATAAGTTGATCCAAGGCATTGGAATTTATGAATTCCAAAAAATGTTGAGCAAAAGAGTTGGTGCATGAGTAGTTTTCCCATTTAATGATGGGATAGTTGAAATCACCCATTATTAGGGTGTTGGGTTGTACCCTAATATTTTCCAGTGTATCAAGAAATGAGGAGTGGGAATCCTGGGACATGGTGGGGGATCTGTACCAAGTCACAATTTGGATTGCTGTCTTGCCCAGAGGTAGTTGCACTTGGATAATCTCGGATGCATTATGCTGAGCAACTAGCCTGGATGTGTGGATATCCTTAATGAATATGGGCACGCCTCCACCTTTACTGTTTCGGTCCAGGTTAGATGGCCGAAAGGTGTGATATGAATTATAGCCTGATAATGCAGAGGTGCTCTCTGGAGCCTTGAACCAGGTCTCTGTCACTGCACAGATGTCGATGTTCTCCATTTGAAGGGGTGTCTCGAGTGAATGCATTTTGAGGTTTAGACTTCTAGCACTGAGTAGCATTACCCTCAGATCTTGCTTGCTTGTATCTGTTACAGTGGTGCATTTGTCATTTAAACCTTGCCTAAAAAAGGCACTATAGAGGTGGCAAGAGCCTTAACCAGTATTTGTGATCCCAAGGGTGACAGGTGCAGGCCATCTCTGGCAAAGCATCATGGTCTGTCGATCGTGTTATCCCAGGCAGACAGATACCCTTAGAATGACACCAGAAGCTTAGCCAATTGTTGAAGTCGAACATTTTGTTCTTGTACTATTGTATCATTCTGGGTAATGGCAGGATGCTACTCAGGGCTAAAGTCATACCTGCCTGGGCTACAAGATCAGAGAGCTCCTCCATTTCTCTCTTCATGTAGTCCAGGGAGGTGTATCTCAGGTCACTTACACCAACATGGACAATGACAGAGTCATGTTTGTACTTGTTGTGGATTGAGCTGAGTGCATGTATTATGTGGTGGATCCTGGCACCCGACAGGCAGCTGGCAGCAATTTTCTCCTTGTTTAGCTTGGTAAGTGGAACATCAGTGTGCCTGACTGTAGCGTCACCTATGACTTCAGTGTTGGGTATGTTATTATGCCTTATGGGCTGTGGTTGAGTGGCACACTGGGTTTGTGGGCTATGTGTCAATTGGGTTGTGTTAGGGGGTGGAGCTTGCTTACGTTTCTGCTTTGGAAGTGTCTGTTGCTTGAGCAGATTTTTATTGAGAGCCTCCATAAATATTGGTGTGAGTTTTGTGTTGCTATGTGTGTGTTTTGGTGGTGTAGGTTTTGAGGGACTATGTGATGAGTGTGGTGTGGTGCAAGTGTTTACTGTCTCCTCTTGAGTGTCTAGTCCAGTCTTGGGTGAAGAGAGCTTTGCTTCCAGTTTGGCTATATAAGTGCATCTCTCACAGGTTGTAGTGTTGGGTGGCAGGAGGAAAGGGTTGTCTGTGTACAATTGCTGCATTGCCCCAAGATGCCCAGATTCATCAGGTAGACAGGAGAAAACACTGGGAGCTGACCGTTAGACATGCCTGGATAAGTGCTTATTTATTAAGTACTAAAAATTGCTTTCCTCTAGTCAAGTGAGGAAAGTTGAGTGCTGTAGCAATTTGTAGCTTATTTAGTGCTTACAACAAATGCTGAACAAGTGCTGAGCTCATAGAAACATATTTGAGTGCTAAAACTTAAACACTGGCTAGTTCTAAGGGAAAATTTTAAGAGCAGACTTTATGGCACTGGGAACAGTTTAACCCTAGCTAAGCATTAGTGTATTTTTTAAAATATAACAGTAGCAAATGAGCAAACTGATTTAAACCAATTAACCAATAAAAAGCTAAAAACTGAGCCCCGTTGCAGCAGTCTTCAATCAAACAAGTTTTACTGTACACTGATGCCACTAGGGTGCAGGGGAATCTTCTCCAAAAAAAGATGGTTTGGATTAGTGCTCAAGTTATACAAACAAAGCTATATTCAGCAGGTCTGGATTTAGTCTATGCTACAGCAAACAAGGCTTACCAATTTCAGAAAGAAACAGTTCAAATAAAGAGGCATAATAAGCCCTTAAACAGAAACTCCCAGCTCAGAAGGGCAGAATCTACCCTCTCCTCCCACAAGAGTGCAGACCACACCTTCTTAATGTAAAATAAACTGGCCCAAAGCCCAAGTGCTTAAACCAGAACTAATACACTTTTAGAATAACAGACACTAAGCCTTCAATCAGCAACTCCCAACTTAGAAGGATGTAAGCTACCTGTCCTGCCACAACAATGCATACCACAAACCTTAATGTAAAACAAGTGGTCTGAAGCCCAAGTGCTTCAACCAAAGGCTTAGAATAACAGTTATAATTTAATCAGGCTTCTAACAAGCAGTAATAAATGCAGCAGAATAAATGCAATAAAGTAGGAAGAAACACAAATACAGTAAAAGCAGATGAATAAAATGCAATTGTTTATATAACAATAGAAAATGAGCAAACTGATTTAAACAAACAACCAAATTAACCAGTAAAAAAGCTCAAAACCGAGCCCTGTTCCAGCAGTCTTCAATCAAACAAGTTATAACTGCACACTCCTGCCACTAGGGTGCAGGGGAATCTTCTCCAAAACAGATGGCCTGGATTATAGCTCAAGTTAGACAAACAAAGCAAGATTCAGCATGCCTGTATCTAGTCTATGCTACAGCAAACAAGGCATACCAATTTCATAAATAAACAGTTAAAATAAGCAAGCACAATAATCCTTTAACCAGAAATTCCCAGCTCAGAAGGACAGAATCTAGCCTCTCCTCCCACAAGAGTGCAGACCACAAACCTTCTTAATGTAAAATAACTGGCCTGAAGCCCAAGTGCTTAAACTAGAACTAATACACTTTTAGAGTGACAGACACTGAGCCTTCAATCAGCAATTCTCAACTTAGAAGGATGTAAGCTACATGTCCTGCCACAAGAGTGCAGATCACAAACCTTCTTAATGTAAAGCAACTGGTCTGAAGCCCAAGTGCTTAACCCAAAATGCTTAGAATAGCAGTTACAATTTAATCAGGCTACTACCAAGCATGAATGCAGCAGAATAAATACAATTGAGTACTTTTAAGAAGAGGCAAAAGCAAAATAAAGTGCATTTTTTAGTAAAGTGTAAGGAGAGAGGAAGAAGGAGCAGAAGAAAAATTCAAGGTTAAGAACCCAAGTGGGTTGACCTTCTCAAATGTTCTCTCTGTATTAAGTAGAGTGAACGCCAGACTGGGAGGGGTGTCCCAGATCAAATTTACAGTAGGGGCGAGCAACTACAAAGCCACCAACTATAACAACACTACAAGAATAGGGTGGGAGGGAGGAGAAAAAAAAGTTTCAGGACAGATGAGAACCATAAAACAATGCCAGAAAATATATAAAATAATTCAGTCCAGCAAAAAAATAATTCAGTCAGGGAAAATTAAGACAATGGAGAACTCTGTAAGGTTAAAGTGCCAATTTACTTATCAATCAGCTATATATTTCCAGATTGTTTGAAAATCACACTTCAGCCAGAACACCAGGAGTTGCCAACAGTGTATGCAAGAATCTACAAGCAGGAACTGCTTTTAAATCAACAAGACTTGAAGCACTCAGATAACACAAAAGCTGTTAGACCAGTTTTATAAACTCCCTCACAGGAATAGGGAGGAAGCAGTTTCAGGACAGATGAGAAACATAAAACACTAAGTCCACCAAGAAAGAAGCCAGCAACTGGAAGCTGTAAATACTAATTTAATTAGTGAAACATATAAAGAATTCCAATAACAAAACAGACCGGTTTCGGCTTTGGTTTTTACCTAGCCTTCATCAGTGCAAAATCACATAATAGATTGGAATCCATTATATAATACATCATAATTAGAAACTAATAAGGATAGATTCCACCAACAAATTCAAAAACACAAAGAGATAAATCCACAATAGTCGACACAGGAACACCAGGTAGATGAACAGATTTATTTAAGCGCTTTTCGGCTCTCACTACGACAGCCTTCCTCAGAATAAAAAACATTATACAACACTTTTCTTTTTATACTAGAAAAGGCGCAAAAATGAAACAATAATTCAATTAATTAAGATTAATAAAACTTAAAACCTTCAACATCTTCTTAAAGGTATATAAACAAAAAAGTATACCTGTCAACTAAGAAGTAATACAAAAACTGATGCACCATGACCTGAAACCAGTTATGTAATAAAATCTGTCAAAGAACTTCGACCAATTGTATAAAATCTCAATGATATCAATATAATACATCATAATTAGAAACTAAACATAATTGGTGAGCTGATAAATATGCATACAATATTTATAAATATTCATTAAGTCCAGACTGAAATAATGCACCTAATTTTACTATCCAATGATCCACTGTGGTGACCCCTAACCAGGAAAAGCCAGAAGAAGAAGCCTTGAAGAAATCAGATAACACAAAGCTGTTTCAGGTAACACAAAAGCTGTTAGACCAGTTTTATAAACTTCACAACAGGAATAGGGGGGAAGCAGTTTCAGGACAGATGAGAAACATAAAACAATGCCAGAAAATATATAAAATAATTCAGTCAGGCAAAATTAAGACAATGCAGAACTCTGAAAGGTTAAAATGCCAAGAAATATACTTATCAATCAGCGATATATTTCTAGATTGAGAATCACACTTCCACCAGAACACCAGGAGTTTCCAACAGTGTATAGTAAATAATCTCAAATGCATTTCAACAAATACCAAATCTTATGAGGGTGATCTTCGAGGTCAAAAGTAGCAGTCAGCAAGAATTTTCCTAAGAAATTTTGATGATTCTTCATTACTCTGCTAGTTAGTGGCAAAATTCTAAAAGCCTATTGAAACCTGCTGCTTTTTTCAAAACTAAAATACATAATTCCCTTAAGAAAATGACAATAGTTCAGTATACTATGGCCCAACCAGCTCACTGCCATAAGAGCAAGGCATCTTCCTTTTTTCACATTTACATGCCCCCTGCTGACCATCAGCTGCCTAGTTGCACCATCTGTAGTCTAAACTGTTCTCGGTACTATCCCTCAGGGCTGCAACTGCACCAGTGGTAGATTGAGAATAGCAAATGGAATGGAGTGGAGCAGTCTGTGGAGGCACACAGTGGTAATGCATGCCAGTGGATTAGTGTTTTTTTATGCCCAAGCTTGGCAGACCTAGTCATGTCATGCTCATGACCACATATGATGCTACTTAGTGTCAGTCCCTCTTCAAAAACCAAAGTTAACAGCAAACTGCCGTGTGACTATAGCATCATCCCCATCACTTTTTTTTGGTGTGGATGAGATGACAAAACCACTTCTTCCTATCTGAGCAGGGCTTCTTTCTATTCTACTAGATAACTGGATTTGAACATAAACCTAAGTTTGTGCATGTTTGCATGTGCATATGTGTGTGTGCATATGTGTTTGTGTGTGTGTGTGTGTGTGTGTGTGTGTGTGTGTGTGTGTGTGTGTGTGTGTTTGTGTTAGAGGTTGCTTTTTGTCTGCATGCTTTCCCCAGAGGAACAATATAGTTTTCCTTTTCTTCTGAATGGGATCCTGGACAGGGATAATGGCTGTTAAGTAGTAATATGAAGAATAAGTCTACATTTCCAGACACTGAGAAAGTCAATGTGTGCAAACAATTGTGAAGGCCTAAGGGTACTCTGAGTATTATCATTTTGATATGTAATGTTATGCCCTTTATATATTTTTTTGTTTGCATGCAGGAATGCAGTTAATAACCATTAAAAACAAAGTATAAAAAACAGAAAGAATTGAAAAAGTATAGTGAATTAAGCTAGAGGATTTGACTTATGGCAGTGTTAATAGAAAACCCATAGTGTAACATCATTATATCACATCCTCCTCTTACCCTTTCTGAGAATGAATGGCAAAGAGGGGAGGGATATACAGACACACAAAGACACACACACACACACACACACACACACACACACACACACACACACACACACACACAAGTGGATAGACCAGTGTATTGCTTTGAAGATTAGCATGACTTGTAGATAGACATACTTTTCAGATTAAGGCCTTTTACCTGCCAGAAACAAGATGAAAGATATAGAAACGCAAGACCTTAGCTAATTCCTATTGGCATCCATCACAAAAACTGTGTGTATTCTTCTGGGCCCAGGCAAGTACCATAAACATATCAATTGATATGAAAAAAATAATTATTTCAGTGTAGTCGAAAGGCAATTGCTTGTGCAGGTTGAATATTTAGACTGGACATTCCAAGTAATGCACATGCACTTCTTATGATGTGCCAGTGAGTGAATTAAGGAGGCTATCCTTTGACGATGCCATCATTTGCTACAAATCTTTCATCACAAGTGATAAGGACATATGTGTTTTACTGTTGTGCAATATGATGAGGAAAGTATAGTGCAGGTATTCATAATCACTTGCATACTGTACAGCTTGCTGCTACTTGGGAAGTGTCCATATGCAGGCATGCTGTGATCCGTTGTACCAGCTACTGAGCAATGAGGAAAACATCACATGAACAGGAGTATGCAAATTGCAACATATAGACATGTAAATAAAGGTATACAGTCTAAAGAAAGCATAAGAAGATGAAAATGAGTGACACTGAAAGAAGATTGTTATTCGTGCACATAATTTGCAGTAGGCATGCATTAAATTGTGGACCACTATAGGTAAAAAAAGTGCACATAAATTTATGGAGTTATAAAGTCAAAGGTGAAAGCAGCAGCACTAGTTTTAACACAGCAGTGGTTAGTGTCTATAAGTGCTGCTACCTCTCAACCAGTAGTGCAATGTAGTGGCAGGTACTTTGAGTGAGAATAGCGCCAGCAGTGTAGTGCTTACCTCCACTAACTAAACAGCCACAGACAAATCATTTGGATGGATAGAAATAGTATGTCAACTATATTGCTCATGAACAGGATAGCTAGGAATGTCAGAACTTCATATACTGGTGTACATGAAGGTATGGTGTAGCACTTGCTATAGAGACATTTCAGAGGCAAACATGGGACACACTGAGCGTATCACAGCCATCATATTTCTTATTACTTAATATGTTTCACAGTATGCTACTTCCACATGTGGATAAGCATATCTGATATACTAAAATACCAGGGAGAGTGCCACTACCATATGTGGTATTTATGACATTGCCTGCCTCACCAAAGTATAGGGTGCTATACTTTGTAAATTTGAGGCAGTACCACTAGATCGTGTGTCTGCAGATTGTTATGTCCAAAGGAATGGCTATTATTCCATCTACTGCCAGGTAGTGTGCAATACACATGGCATGATAACCAGTATGTCTGTTCAGTACACTGATAGTACCTATGAATGCCACATCTGTAATACAAGTCCTCTATGTTACTGCTTTCTACCTGGTGAAATTCAACATTCCACATAGAAGTTAACTACAAGCAATGTGGAAATCAAACATAAACAGAGTCAAAGTGAGTGGGTACAAATATCTCACCAACTCTCATATGATATCCTGACTGAGATCACTGTTGCAGTATTTTTAACATAAAGATTTTCATCTGCTGATGTCTGGCTGGAGTACCAAAGCTTTAACTTCCCATGACCGTACCTCCAACTTGTGACCTCAGCTGATATACATCAGAGTATGTAGGTGGATGTACACATGAGTACCCTAGATCATCTCACCAACAACCTGAACACAGGTTATGCATCCGTTGGACTAATCTATGTTGAAACATTGGTACCAATGCTTTACTTTTTTCACTTTTCAGATAAGTGCCCCATTGGGGAACCTTCCTTTTTCATATTTTTGAACAGTGTAGAACATTTTTTGCTAGATGTCAGCTACGAGGGGTAAGTGTGAGTGAAGTAGGCAGATCTTGTACAATTTTGTTTAGGCCAGAACATGGCTACAAAGCCTGCTGTATCTGCAAGTCATTTAAGCCCAAAACCCCTAGTTTGAAGCTTTCCTGCCTTAACATGTTCTTTGAAACTCAGCATATAAAACACTTGGCCCAAGCTAAAATGGTGGGGTCCCCAGCATCTGAAGTCACCTTTTTGCCAAAGAAGAAACTCAAAAGACCCAAGGATGATTCACAGTCTAATTTATCTAACATGAGGTTGCAGAACTCACAGTATGTCTGTTATCCTCTTATTTGCCCCACCGAGATACTGCCATAGGCTGGTATGGCTGCTGAGGCCTCACAGGCTGCAAATACTTCAGACAAACCACACCTTGTTATATCAGAAGGTCCACATGTAGTCCCTCAAATCGTAGTCCAGGAAGAGGTTGCAGGGACTAGTATTAAAGTATGTCAAGGTTCCGATCCTCTGAGACTCATTCAGGTGGATGTCACTCCTAAAAAGAAAAAGCAGAAAAACAGGCATGTGACTTCCCCCACAACCTCCAAGGAAGAAGAATGGATTGATTTCTCCCAGGGTTTATTTAAAGCTATCACGATCCTGAAGCCTCCTTCTTTTTTGACCCAGTTGCCAGAGCCCACACCACAAATCTCTTTCAAGATTCTTCTTCTTTTGAGGTGGAACAGGATGCAGATTATGATCATCCTCTGTACTATTCCTCTTAAATACACTCCCCAGAGCAACTTTCTTCAGATGAAGGCAAATCTCTTTCTCCTGATTCCCCTATTAAGGTGTCCTTCTTTGGGGTAATAATTAAAAACATGATGAAGCATTTTGAATGGCAATCAAAGCAAATCTTTCATATACAAAAGAGGTACTATAGCCTTCAGGAAATGAGCACAACAGCCCCTTCTCCAGTCCCTGCAGTACTAGTCATCTTTCAGTCTCCATGTTCAGCTCCTGATTCTCTACCACTAGCACCTAAAAGACTAGGCCAATTCTATAAGGTGCCTAATGAACTTAAGTATCTGTGTAAGAATCCTGTGGCTGACCCTGCTATAGTCTCTCTTTCACCAGATAAGCCATCCAAGTTTCCCCCTAGTAATAATGCCCTTTGCATAGACAAGGATAGAAAAGCTATGGATAAGCAGGGAAGGTCAACACATTCTCTGTCTTTGCATTCAGAGCTATTAGCTACCATGTACACCTGACAAAATATTCGCTTTCTGTTCTACAGTCTTTGCATAAAGTCATGTCAGACCCACAGTCTGCAGATTCTATGCACCTAATGCAGACTTTACTATCTCAAGCTACTCAAATTACTGGACACAGCATCAAATGCAGACATGATTCTGTGGATGCCTCCTCTAGGGCTGCTGCTACAGGTTCTGTCTTTGGATGATATTCATGGTTGTGCAGTCAACCCATTTCTGAGAAATTCAAATCTAAAATCATAGATTCAGCCCAAGGCAAAGATATTATGTGTGGCTCAGAGGCTGCCAAACTCTTCAAAGTCCTACAAGAACAAGGTAAGACTATGAAAGACTGTGGCCAAATTTTACTTTATGCAGGCCCTAGATAACACAGAAACTACTCAGCCAAATCCAATTCTTTTGTTTACAAGGACCCTAGGTCCACTCACTAAAAAAGAAAAGCACTAAGAATAATATTTCCAGACAAACCACACAGGAAATCTCCTTTGGGTAGGCCTCCCTTCAGAAGCAAATCCTGTGACTACCTTCCCAACTGCAACCCCAAACCCCTCCACTCCTCTGTCCAAAAGGCGTTTTCCTAACATTCTCCTTTTTGGAATTGGTAACTGCAAACAGGTTCTGACTATCGTCAAAGATGGCTAGACCATGTCTTGGGAAAGCATTACCCCTCTAAAGGGCCTGCCTCCCCACCACTAAAGCAGGTTCCTTCCCTTAGTCCTATTATTTAGGCCTTACTAGACCAGGGCACCATAGTAGAGTGCCAAAATCCTTCACAGGAAAATATTTTTATTCCAGAATCATTATTTTGCCAAGGAAGGAATGACAATGGACACCCATTCCTGATCTCTCTCTCTGAATTCTAAACACATTTCTAAGGGTACCTACCTTCAAAATGCTTTGTCTGCACACTGTTCTGCCTGTCAACCCCCCTTAAGTATTTCTGGTATCATTAGACCTCAAAGATGTCTACTTTCACATCCTCATTTGACACTCTTGCAGGAAATTCCTCAGATTTCTCTATGATTCATCCCATTTTCAGTTTACTGCTTTACCCTTTGGTGTATCTAAGGCACCAGGAGAGTTTAGTATCTGCCTGGCTTCAGTGCTGGCTTTCTGCAACACACAGGGAATTCAAGTTTTCCTTTACCTGGATGACCTTCTGATCCAAACTCTCTCCACGGACATGCTCCTTGAGTATGTACATTACATGGTACATCTCTTATCCATCGTGAGGTTTGCAATCAACTTCAAAAAATCACATCTCATGCCCACTCAGGAACTAGTCTTTCTTGGTTGCAAACTAGACATATACAGAATGCTTACCTTTCTTCCTCAGGAAAAAGTTCTTAGTCCTGCCACCTCTTTCTAAAACCTCTGCTCAGTGTCTCACCTCAAAGCAAGGGAGATACTGAAGGTCTTCGATGTCATGGCAGTTATCATCCCAGTGCTTCCTCTGGCCACACTACACATGTGGAAGATTCAGTGGTGCCTGAAATCAGTGTGGTCCCAACATTCCCATCCTGCTCTTACCATTCTTCAAAAAAGGACTTACTCTGTTGGGACAACCAGGTTACACTCAACACAGGTCTTCCTTTCCCACCAGCCTCAACGAACCAAGTTCTTCACACAGATGCCTCAGACTGGGCATGGGGTGGGGGCTTGGACAGTATCCCACCAAGTGCAAGGAGATGGCCTTATCCCCACCTGAAAAAACACATCAGCTTGAAAGAAATGAGAGCCCTTCTGCAAGCACTGTGGATCTTTTCCCATCTATGGAAACTGGGCACATTCATGGTGTGCACTGATAACACCACAGTTATGTGGCAGTTCAAAAAATGAGGGACGGAAAGTTTTACCCACTGTGCATGCTGGCGCAGGAAGCATGTCACCAAGCCACACAAATGGGCATGACTTTGATAGCTGCATACAATCTCTCACAGGAAAATGTACTGGCAGACACTTTAAGCAGGTCCCTGGAAGACTCTCATGAGTGGACGCTGAACAGACAAGTCTTCAAAACAATCAGGCAACAGTGGGGAGCACCACAAATAGATCTTTTTGCTTCACCAGCTTCCTCTCTTCTTCTCCAGGAGACCTTTCTCCCTTAACTTGGAAGACAGATGCCCCTTCTCCTTCCTGTAGACATAGACAGATGCCCCTTCTCCCTCCTGTAAACAGAGACAGATGCCCCTTCTCCTTCCTGTAGACAGAGACAGATGCCCCTTCTCCTTCCTGTAGACAGAGACAGATGCCCCTTCTCCTTCCTGTAGACAGAGACAGATGCCCCTTCTTCTTCCTGTAGACAGAGACAGATGCCCCTTCTTCTTCCTGTAGACAGAGACAGATGCCCCTTCTGTATCCTGTAGACAGAGACAGATGCCCCTTCTCCTTCCTGTAGACAGAGACAGATGCCCCTTCTCTATCCTGTAGACAGAGACAGATGCCCCTTCTCCTTCCTGTAGACAAAGACAGATGCCCCTTCACCTTCCTGTAGACAGAGACAGATGCCCATTCTTCTTCCTGTAGACAGAGACAGATGCCCCTTCTCTTTCTGTAGACAGAGACAGATGCCCCTTCTCCTTTCTGTAGACAGAGACAGATGCCCCTTCTCTATCCTGTAGACAGAGACAGATGCCCCTTCTCTATCCTGTAGACAGAGACAGATGCCCCTTCTCCTTCCTGTAGACAGAGACAGATGCCCCTTCTCCTTCCTGTAGACAGAGACAGATGCCCCTTCTCCTTCCTGTAGACAGAGACAGATGCCCCTTCTCCTTCCTGTAGACAGAGACAGATGCCCCTTCTCCTTCCTGTAGACAGAGACAGATGCCCCTTCTCCTTCCTGTAGACAGAGACAGATGCCCATTCTCCTTCCCATGGACAGGAAGGATCCTGTATGCTTTCCTTCCTCTGCCACTGATTCCAAAAGTCCTTCTGAAAGCCCAAATGGTAACCTCAAAACTATGTTTCTGATGGACAGAGGCAGTCAGTAAATCACCACCTATATAAATCAAATGTGTGGGTCTCATTTGGGTTGCATGGCTAGGCTTATGGCCGTAGAGGTTGTTAGACTACTCAAACTAGTATGATGAAAATACCACTGCAAACAGAGCTGGTCAGTCAGCAATAATGTCTGCTTCTCTATCCAAATCTAGCCTCTCTCAGTCTCACTCTAAGGATGATAAGGTTTTGATCCATAAAGACACCTCTTCTCTGAGGATGTGGTTTAGGTTTAACAGAAATCCAGAAAACTTACTACCAGAAAATCCAATGCAGCTAACTGGAAAAGCTTTTCTATTTGGTGTAACAAGCACAGCCAGGATCCAGTCTTATCAGATGTTCTATCTATCCTTAAATATCTCTCTGAGCTATTGCATTCTTCTCTAACCAACTCTTCCATTAAAGGCCAACTGTCTGCCATCGATGCCTGCTTGCCTCTTGACCCACCTCTCATGTCCAGGATAGAGATAATGCTTTTCTTGAGAGGAGTCTTACATCTTAAACCACCAAGGAAACCTATTTCTCCTCCTTGAAATCTCAGATTTGTACTGGAAAAACTCACTTTGCCTCCATTCAAGCCAGCAGCATCTGCCACTCTCAGACTTGTTCCATCCTTTCTCATTTTCCACAGGGACAGGGTGACTCTCATGGCTAGTCCTTCATTTATGCCTAAGGTAGCGAATGTGATGCCCCTCAATCAGGCTATCCACCTGCCTATCTTTTTTTCCTATTCCCCAGAACAAGGGTGAAAGAATCTTCCACTTTCTCAACATTTACAGAAACCTGAGTTTCTACTTGAACAAAATAAAAAGTCTAGGAAAAACTGACCAACTATTTGTTTCATTCACAGTTTCCAAGCTGGGCCAGCCTGTCACTAAACAAACTATTGCATCATGGATATTGAAGGCTGTCTCATGGTCAGTTAGTACCTTTCTGCCCAAAAGCACATCCTACTGATGCAGTAGCCTCTTCTGAGAGCTTCCACAAGGATGTTGATGCTGAGTTCATCTTGGAAGCTGTTGCCTGGTCTTCTTTGCACACCTTCACCAAACACTGCAAGAGTGATGCTTTTTCCACATCCACAGTTTCCTTTGATAGGTCTGTCCTGTTTGGTCTCCTGGACAGTTTGTCTTCCCATTAGCCAACCTCCCTCTTCTCTACCTCCTTCAGCTCTGTAAATCACTCATATGTTAAGAATACTGGAAGTGATTAGTAGGACATCTACTGTCATGGTAAGTTCTTTCACAACTGTACTTTTGCATTTGTGTTTCATGTTATGCAGTTCACCACGCTGAGTCTTGGCTGATGATGCCCATATTTATCCCACACAGCATGGCCAAAATGTAGTGCAGCAACATGCACATACAAATGAAAACCATTGCGGAGTGTGTGCTTGGTCTATTGAAAACATGTTTATACCGCCTGGACACATTTCAGGGGAACTGCATTACAGCCTTACCACAACCTGTAAAATGTAAATAGTATGCTGTTTGCTACTAGAAAGCATGCAGGTAAGCCATTTATCCCAGCAAGTTCTAGTACTGATTGAGCGTCATCCACTGATGACAGTGAGGTGAATCAGTAATGAGCAACACAGCATCACACACCCACAGACAGGGATGAGCACAGTGTACTACACTGCAAGTGAAGACAGCTGGTAGGTATTGGAGGACTTGTTAATGATCTACCTCCTATGACATGGATACATGGTTTGAATCTTTCCACCTTCATTTGCCTTCTGTGTGAGCTTGAGCAAGTCACTTAACCTGACAGTGCTCTGGGGGCAATTGGGATTTGGGCTAGGCTCCAAAATGGTCTCTTGGACTGCATGCCTAGTAACTACCTATGAAGCTAAGCAGTGAAATTTAAGCTAAATCTATGGGCCCATGCTGAATATGCAATGATACTGTGGTCTTACACAGAATAGGCATGATGCATACAATGTTAGGTAAAGACAATAATGATCAGTGTGTGGTAAAGGCACACTGTGTATAAGATATCGCCAAATACACCACAGAGGAAGGAGGGTGGAGTGGGTCATAGTTATCTTCACTTTCATAAGTGTTAAGGAGCACACCAAGATGTGGCTGACATCACAAACTGGGTGTGTGGCCAGGTCACCAGAGGTGGACTAGGGGTCTTATGACAGTGGGTATTCTGTGTCATAGACAATGATGTGGCAGGACAAGAGGTGTTATGCAACAAGGATGTTGCACCTTTGCAGAAACAGGTACCTGAATAAGTTTGACTGTACAGTCTGCAGGCATGTCCTTCCATGATGTGTAGTGGTGGATAGAGATGCTTGTAGACTTGCAGGAGCAGACTGTGTACCATACTATGACTTTCCAATGTGACCACTTCAAAAAATGAACCTACCCTTGACCAAGGACAACACTGCTGGACAGCTGGTGATACTTGCACTACTGTGCACAGAAGTGGAATTTGCAGTGATTTGCACCACAGTAGCCCTCATAACAGTTGTTGTATCTTTTCGGCTTTTCCCGGTTAGGGATTGCCACAGCAGAACTTCAGTCCGCTATTGATTGGCAGTAGATTTTTACGTGCTGAGTTTCCAGCCTTGAAGCACAACCTTCAATGAAGGTACGCCCATTCACGCATGTCTCCAAGCAGAAGATGCTCTAGCTGAGAATCGAACTGGACAGCGTCTTACTGTGAGGCGACAACACTACTGCAGGACCACCACCACAGCTAGTAGCCCTCATAACAGTATAAAATAATTTCTTTGTCTCCATGCCCTCGTTATGGCATTGATTATTCTGAATGACACCCTTATGGGAGCCATGCATCACACCAGCCATTTCTAGTAGTAGCAAACTGTACCTGGATGACAGCCCTGCACATCTGTTAACTTAACCTCTAGTGCACATATCAGTGTCTAGTTGTTATGTGTGAATATGTAGTGAACACCTGCTAGGCAACTATACTTGGGGTATACACTCAACAGTTGTGGTACCTGCCTCCACTACTGCAACCACATGTAGAGGAGTGCTGATGTTCTCAAAGGAAAACCCTCCCATTGAGTATGGTGAGCACTCATGCAATGCAGCCAGCCACTAAGTTGTAACTTAACCCATACCTTCACCCTGAACAATGAGTGGGGACCACCAATGAGGAAGGCAGACACTAATTGTGATGTCTGACTCTGCCTCTGTCTATGTCTCTGTATCACTGTCAGCCTGTTGTTCTGCTCCAGACTATATAGATGCCACACTTGCAATGGCACACTATGTGGAAATACCAGTACAAGACAGAAAACAGGGAATCTGAACATGCCAGCTCCATATGAGGAATTGCACTATGCATGCAAACAGTGGTACAGAATATGCAGGCAGAAAACAGACGCATCTCTGCTAGCATCAACATGTACTTGCACACTTCTTGTAGTTATAGGATTCCAATGAAATTATATATATGGGCTGCCTGTATCCTGTATGCCACCTGCTGCTGCAAACACATTAGGTATGTTGCATTTCCATCTAAAACATGTGAGTCTTGACCACAAGTATGATCCTGTCTTCAGCATTTCTGGGAAGGGATGCTTGGAACTCCTCCTTGTTACCTTTACAAAGAGAGATGACCCCCCCTTCCTTCAGTAGCTGACCTCTCTGATGTTATACTGTGTACCTTCATGCATTCCTATGTGATTGTGTTGTTGGTATGCTTGACTTTGCTGTGTTGTATGATTCTATCAATAACACAGATGTCATAGAACAATGCCTTTTGCGATTTGGTCCCACAGAGGAATATGTAGGTTGTGTGTTTCTTTGAAGAGAATCATTCTCAGCTAGGCCTAAGCTCTCCAGCCATTGCTATCTAATCCTTGTAGACATGATGGTACCTGTGTGTGTAACACTACCAAATATCGCTGTAATATTTTTGTACTTGCTTTTCTGATATTGGTATCCGCCTGTATCCCCTATGGAAACGTTCTCTGTGCTTCACTTCCTCCCATTTATGTTGGTGAAAACTTGTAGTGTTCCTTCTGATGTCTGCTATGAAACATTTCATTCTGGCTAGAAGGAAGTAAATCCTGTTCAGAACTGTTGTTGTATTCAGAAACATTTGAAGCATTTTGTAGGTTGTTCTTCAATGTTGCCTTTCCAAACAGTATTTTCTAATCCCGATAGCCTTAAAATAAATGTATTCAGTCACTACCATCCCTCCCATTGGTGTAGCCAGTTTTTTAACTTTTCATTATTTCATTTCTTAAGCTTTTTAATTTTTAATCTAATGCCTTTAAATATCTTATCACTTACAAAGGAGATAGGTTCCACATAAAGTATGAATTGTTCATATGCCTGAGACTTTTTTGCATTTAATTATGTCCCATTCAATAAGAATATTTAACCATGTACTACTGCAGTTATGTGCTGCTTTAGTCCAGCATTGTTGAAACAGTTTATCAGTCTCATCAGAAAGGCTGAATGGAGTAGGTGAGCTGTGAAATACCATTAAGTAATGTGGAGTAATATTTAATACTAAATACTGTTCAGTGATAACAATATTATAATGTCATTAGTCTATTGTATAACCAGTCTTTCAATTTTTTATTTTATGTTGTTGATGTTGAGTCATGTTAACAATAATATTTCACAAAAAATAGATCATTATTACCTAAACTGCTTTAGGTTTGTAATAAATTCTAAAAAAGCCCACTGGGCTTCCGGATATTGGCTAAGGCTCTTGCCTCCCCCATAGTGCCTTTTTTAGGCAAGGCTCAAAAGACAAACCCACCTCCATAGAAAACAAAAATGGAAAAAAACTAAGGGTAATGCTGCTCAACGCCAGAAGTCTAAATCTCAAGATGCAGGCTCTCGAAGCACTCCTCAATATGGAGAACATTGATGTCTGTGCAGTAACTGAAACCTGGTTCAAGGCTCCTGAGAGCACCCCAGCGCTACCAGGCTATACCTCGTATCATGCTTTTCGGCCCCAAAACCCGGGCTGAACCACAAAGGAAGGGGAGTGTCCATATTCATCAAGGACACCCACACCTCCAGGTTAGTGGCAACACATGAAGCATCAGAGACCATCCAGGTGCAACTAATCGTAGGCAAAACTGCTATACAACTGGTAGCATGTTACAGACCACCCTCCCAATCTCAGGAACCCCACTCAGCCTTCCTGAAGACATTGGAGGATATGAATGTCTCACCAAACACCATCATATTGGGAGACTTCAACTACCCTAACATAGACTGGGTGCATTATTCTAGTCCAAACACCCTAGCCCAAAGGTTTCTGGAATTCATAAATTCAAATTCAGTGGAACAGCTAGTCACCTCTCCCACAAGGGGAGATAATATACTAGACCTGATCATCACAAACATGGGGACAAAGTGCTCCATACCTCTCACTAGTGAGATCTGACCACAAACTAATCACCCTGGATATAAATATCCCACCTCCACCCCCAACACAAAAGACTACAGTGAAAAACTTCTCAAAAGCCGACTTTACAATTCTTATAACTGAGATGGTATCCTTTAAGCCCACTGGGCCAGTGGAAACCACATCCCACAAAGCAGAATCCTTCACAAATGCTTTCTATGGACATCTCCAAGAATGCATGGATCATGCAATCCCAAATAAAACCAAGACCCTCTCCACCAAGGTCAGGCATCCTGTCTGGTGGACCCCAGCCATAAACAAATTGTATAACAAAAGAAGGAAGCTACTGCACGACAGAGCAAAATCTCATAAAGAGAAGGCATCTCTGATCAGCACTAGTAGAAAGCTACGTTCTCTCATAAAAACATCCAAGGCCAACTTTGAGAGAAAAATCGCTATGGACACTAAAGATAACCACAAGGCTTTCTTCAGCTATGTTAGAAACCTGGGTGGAAACACTCAGATATGTTCAGAGTTAGTTCACAATGACAAAAAATACACTGAACCCACAGATATTGCCAACATTCTGGCAGACAGGTTCAGTGCAAATTTCTCCCTCCCTCACCCCAAAAGAAGAAATACTTATCCCAGCTGAATGTAACCTCCTGTCATCTCAGATGTCCAGGTGAGAACCGCCTCAGCAAAGCAAAACACAGCATCAATGGGACCTGACGGTATCCCGGGTTGCGTGCTACGTGAACTCCAAGAGGAGCTAAACCCGCACATAAAAATGCTATTTAACCTTAGCCTTACTACAGGATATGTACCTGAAAACTGGTGTACAGCAACAGTAGTCCCACTCCACAAAGGAGGCACCTCTACAGACCCTGGTAACTACCGCCCCATAAGCTTAACCAGCCTGGTCTGCAAAGCTATGGAAAGAATCATTATGGAACTCATAAACAGAGACATTGGGGACTTACAGACACTTTATCCCACCCAGTTCGGCTTTGTAAAGGGCAGATCCTGCCTTTTGAACCTTGTTGACTTTTTCAAAACAGTCACCAGAGCGATTGACGAGGGCAAAGCAGTCCATACAGCCTACCTGGACTTGGCTAAAGCTTTCGACACAATACCCCACTCTGGCATCATAGAAAAGCTCAACAGCTTAAATGTAAATCCATATGTCACAAGATGGGTGGCAAACTGGCTAAAGGATAGAACCCATAAAATCAAAATCACTGGAGCCATGTCAGACTCAAAGCCAGTGACAAGTGTTGTCCCACAGGGCTCTGTCCTGGGACCCCTCTTGTTCGGCATTTATTTCTCAGATGTGAAAGCAAACATGGGAGGGTTGTGGCTGACAAAGTTCGCAGATGACTGCAAACTAGGCAACATAGTTGATACACCAGCTGACACATACATCCTACAGAAAGGCCTCACTGAAACGGACAACTGGTGCCCGAGTCATGGCCTTAAACTAAATGCCAAAAAATGTATAGTCATCCCCTTTGGGAAAAACAAAGTACCCACAAATTATCACATAGGCAGTAACCCACTGAGTAAGGAAAAAGTAATCGGAGACCCGGGGACCCAAGTCGATAGTGACCTCTCATTTGACACCCACGTTGCCAAAGTGGTTAGAAAGACTTTCTACCTTGCCCACCTTATCATGAAGGGATTCACATCCAGATCAAAGGAGGTCATTGTGCCCCTGTACTCCTCCCTTATCAGGCCCATGATTGAGTACAATGCCCCATTTGGTATGTACCTCACCCGGCACTTGCAACAGCTAGAGAGACCCGAAAAGTACCTCACCAAGAGGATCAAGGGTCTCCAACATATGTCATATGCTGCCAGACTAAAGAAACTCCAACTCTATTCAGTAGCATACCACCTGCTCAGAGGTGATCTGTGCCTGACGTACAGGACCATGTCCAATCAGGAATTGATGGACATGCTCCACCTCAAAAAATCCAAATCCATCAGAACCATGAGAGCTAAAGATTTAAACCTCAGCACAAATATGAATAGGACATGCTGGAGGGACAGATTCATAACTCAGAGGCTTCCCATACTCTGGAACAGAATCCCAGTTCATGGTAGGCAGAGCCCCTCACTGACTCTCTTCAAGAGAAATCTTGACGAGTGGATGGGAGATCGTAGGTTTACCCCAGGGGTCATCTCTGTGTCACTACTAGACAGAGGCACAGTAAACTAATTCTATTATGTAAGGGGGTCTTCACTGTGTCACTACTAGACAGAGGCACAGTATTCTAAATCTATTCTGTACACTTATGTACCATTACATGGGGTGGCGAAAGCCACATCACTATGGCTAGGCTTATAAATGCCCCAGGGCAGATAGCCTAGTACCAAACTATGAAACTATGAAAATGGAAGCCATTCCTCCAGAGCATACTTAAGGCTATAAAATTCATTACTAAATACTCTAGGAACATCACTAAGTGACTCAGAAGTTATGGATAACAAGAATAAAGCTGTCCAACTACCAAATTAAAATAAAATAAAAATAAGAAATGTCCAACTACAAAATTAAATACATATAAAAATAGAAGTACAGTTCTACAAGATGATCTTACTGTAACAGTAGGTGTGTGAATGATCACTGCTGCAGTAGCCTTAGCTTTATGGGTTATATTCTACCAAGGATAGACCATCCATTCAGCTTCCAAAGCTTTTCTGCACCTTCTATAATCTTAAGTTGTCAGATATTTCAAGATGAGCATACCAAAAGGCAGGTTTGGGCACAAAGCCTTTCAGAGCGTTTCTGCCAGCAGAGACAGGGAAGCTGAACCCTGAAAGGATGATCCTAGGAATAACAGAAAATAAATGTCAACACCTTGGCATAAAAAATACTCAAAAAAAATGAGAAGGAGTGGTTACTGCAGAAGTGATCATTCAAACATTTACTGTTATGGTAAGTTCACCTTACACAGCTGCACTGTGTCCTTCATTTTGATCACTGCTGCAGTAGCCTTAGCTATATGAGTAAATTATCAGAGCTAAATATATTTGGGAGGAGGAGGAAGGAGAAGGTTCCAAGAGATGATGAAAAATGGTCCTAGCAAAACATTATTTAGACCTAGTGAAGGAAAAACGTACAGTGCTTTGTGAAAGTATGCACAGTGGACCAAGAAGCAGCTTCTAGAATACTTCTGGAATCCAACCCTTTTCAAAAAGTGATAGATAAAGCCAAGGCCCAGTAGAGTGGTTCTTGACCCTACTTGGGATGGATTTGTCATGATGATTATAACAAAAGGTAATAGCCTTAGACAACTATTTGGAAATAGTCTGTTTTGACACAGGTTGTGCCAAGAAATGGAGAATTGATCCAAAGATCTGAAAGATGTAGTTATGTCAAGATAGTATTGGAGTAGTCTGTGGACAAGCAAGGTATGGAGTATCCTTTCTCCTTAATTTTTAGGCTCAGGAATGAAAACAGGGAGATGGATAGTTCAACTTAAAGCAAACTCAAATACCACTTTAGGCATAAAAGAAGGATTCTCAAAGATACCCCGCCCATATGGAAAATGAGGTAGGATTAACTCACCGTAAAAGTTTATAATTCAGACACCCTTCTTATTTTTTTCATGTTAAGAATCTCAAATCAGCCAGGTTAAGAGGTTCAAATGGAACAAGTGTTAACTTCTCTGACACAAAACTGAGATCCCAAGGAGTGGTCACAGGTTCACTTGGAAGCTTCTCATGCAAAACCCCTTTCAAGAACTTTTTGACAAGTTTAAATTTAAAGAGGAGGATCCATTGGCAGACATGCTGTAACTGCTGATAAACAAACCTTGATAGAAGAACAAGAAAAGTCATAGGATAGTAACTCATCCATGAGTACCTCCATTAATACCTGCTGCACTTCATCAAAAAACAAGTGCCTAAAAGAATTAAGACCCTATCATCCAGGCAGTCAATTTAAGATGATTGATATTTTGTGTATCAAACACCCCTGTTCTTGTGTGAGTAGGTATGTTCTGTGAAGAAGCTTCTGGTAAATAGCCCCCAGTTATTGTCAAAAGAAGGAAAAACCATAGTAGCCTGGATGAGAAGGGAGTCACCACAATGATCTTGGGGGAGTTCTTCTAAATATTCAGAAGTATTAGTTATGGATATTAGTAGAATGGCTGGAAAGGGATACAGGAACATTTAGGCCAAAGAAAAGACAGGAAAAAAAGGCATCTGTTTTCCAGAGAAGAAGCAAAGTAGTCTACTTGAAAAACTCCCTGCGAATGGATAACATCTTGGAAGACCCCCTGATCTAGTTTCCATTCTTGTGGGTCTGGCCTGGTCCTGCTCAGCTTATCTGCCACACAGTTCTGATCTGATAGAATGTAGGATACTAGTAGAGTGTGACTGTGCAGTCAATCTCTATCCCAAGCTAACATGGCTAGTCTGCAACTGGGGTATTATCTGGTTACCCCCTGCATGTTGATGTTCCACATGACTGTGGTATTATCTGAAACCACTTGAAGACATCCCAGGGATCAAAGATGGTTCAGACAGTAGAATACCTTGATCAGAGCAAACATGTCCTTGATATTTATGTGCATGCATTTGTCTGTGGTGTCCAAAACCCCCTGCACTTTTACCACTCCTGAATCTGCTCCCCGAGAAATGTCCAAAGTGTCTCTGGTAACTGACTGCTTTGGAGCAGGGAGGAAGAAGAGGAGGCCTGGATTTAAGGATATCTGCTGTCTCCACCAAAAAAATTCTTATGACAAACCCCAGTACTGGGGTCTGAAATTATAAAGGGTATTGATGCAAGGACCAAAGAGATTTTCAGATACAACTGTATTTTTCTCATGTAGAGTCTTGCCAGGGATATCATAAGAATCTCAGATGCAATGAGACCCAAAATCCTGAGGTATTCCTTAGCAGTGGCCAAAGTCTGATTGGAGAACTTTGGAAAAAAATCTAAATATCTATGTTTTCATGTGGAAGAAAAGCTCTTTGAATCCGAGGTGTCTAGGTGACATCCCAAGAACATAATGTGGTGTGAGAGAGTCAAAAAAAAACTTTTGAATGTTATCTTGAAATTCCAACCTGTGCAAGAGATCTCTTACCCAAGATAGACAAACTCCTGACATTTTGAAAAAGACTCTGCAAAGATAAGCAAGTCATCTAAATATGAAAAAATGCAGATATCCTGTAGCCTAAAATGATCTATATTTGGAACCTGACACATTGTAAATATTTTTGGTGCAGTGGATAGACAAAGGGTAAGGCAGAGAACTGATAATGTTATCCATATGCACAAAACCTTAAGAAAGACCTGAACTCTGAATGAATATGGATGAGCATCTTTTAAGTCTAGTGTTACCAGAAAACTTGAAAGAGGAAAATGAGGTAACAGGTTTTGAATATACATCATTTTGAATTTGGGTACTATCACAAGCAGATTTAGGAATAAATGATCCAGAACTGGTCTCCAAGCATTTTCTTTCTTTCTTTCTTTGGCAATTTGATCATCCTTGAATAAAACCCCTTCCCCACCTGGGAAGGAGGAGCTGAATCTATCACTTCTTGGGACACCCACTGCCATCTGTAACCTTGATGAATGATTTTCAAAACTCATTTGACTGAAACCATCTGTTGCCAAAGAGAAAAATGGAGATTCAGATTTTCTGGAAGAGAAGAGGGTCCAGGTAAGAGGGTCAAAAGGTCTCCTGACATTCATACTTTTTGGGTTGTCCTTGTTTTTTGGAGGTTTGAGAATTCTTTTTGGAACTCCTCTCCACGTCTTCTTAAATGTCTGTTTACCAGAATTCATTTGAGACTATTTATTCTGTTGTTTACCAAAACTGGATGAGGAGAAAGCAAATCCCTTGTAAATTTGAAAAGGGGTGCTGAAAAATCATGGATATGTCTTGGTTGAGCTTGCCCCTTTCATCACACTTTTTGATCACCTCTGCAGCTGAGGGGCCAAACACTAAATATCTAAGGAAGAATTGAAAATCTCATTTTTAAATCATTTGGGAGGCTCTGAAAATGCAGCTATGCAGACCTCCTTGCAACAGTACCAATGGCCATAGCCCTGGAAAACGTATCAACAAAATTATACACACACTGCAAATAATAAGTATTGACCTATGCAGTAGAAGAAACTAAGTTATTTAAAGCTCTTTTTCTTCAGAAGAAGAGACTGTAGATAAAACATTCTCAGACTTTCACAACTTGCCACAGCAAGATTTAACACATGAGCCTGACAGTTTGAAATTCTGAAAATCAAAGTTGCAGAAGTATACACTTTTTCCCATGCCTATCAATAATTTCCCCATCCTAATTAGAAAGTGAAAGACTGGAATTCACTAAACGCTTCGCAGCAGTGGAGTCAACTAAGGCTATAGCTGCTGGGAATAGTGTAAAAAAGTTTAAAAAAAACTGAGGCAGCTGGCTGACTAGCTGGAAAATTAAGAGCAGTAAGACACACATCCTTTAAAGCAGACAGGACAGGAGCAATTGGTTTTGGTTCTGGAAAATCCTTCTGTAACAACTCATAGCATTTTCTAAGGGACTGAGAAACCTCAGTGTTCATCCACTGAAGACACTGGGGCATTCTAGCAGTAGTCTCAGAGAAAGAGACCCCCTGCCCCAAGGAAGAATCAGAAACTGAGATCTTCAGTTTGTCTGAATAAGAAATCTGAGGAAAAAAACTTTCCCTGAATCTTCCTGTTCAGATTCAGAATCTTTAATCTCTTCAGGAAAAGAAGGATCCCTCTTTCTTTTACCAGAAACTACTCTACAATAAGAATCAATAACCTGAATTAAACCCTGAGCCAGTCCCAGTAAACTTCTGCTATCCAAAGAAATTTGAGGAGGAGTAGATACATGTTTATTTTTCCTCTTTGACAGGAAAAATGAGGGCAACCATGTTATTAATGATAGCTGCTGCTACCCCAGGGATAGACACAGCATTCTGACATGACAGGGGAACCTTCCCTCTTCCCTCACCCAGGACCAACAAGAGTGGCTCTCCCTGACTAATTATGGGGACTCACTCAAATGCAGGTGACGTGGCTAACCACCGGTCTTTAGTGGCTGTAGGTGATGCACCAGAGGGATTCAGGATAAAAGATGAGTGGTCTGAGGTGCAACAAATGTGGCCACAACAGAGTCACCAACCTGTGGCTGAGGAAAATTGCTAGCCTACTGGGGTTGCAAAGGCTGTTTACTTAACTATTCCTTTTTATGATTGGAAGAAGGACTAGTCAGAATCAATATATACCAACTGGCAACCACAACTGAACACACGGCTTTAATAAAAATGACGATAAGAATAACAGCAAACAAATTCCATGTAAAAATCAGATAAAAAAGGACAAGCACTTTCGCATACAGCTTCTTCAGATCCTATAAGAAACAAAAAAGCCATGAACATTTTTAAACTATGTAAAATCTGAGGGTAATGCTACTCAATGCTAGAAGTCTAAACCTCAAAATGCACTCACTCGAGGCACTCCTTAAAATGGAGAACATTGACATCTGTACAGTGACAGAGACCTGGTTCAAAGCTCCAGAGAGCACCGCTGCATTACCAGGCTACAATTCATACCACACCTTTCAGCCACCTAACCTAGAACAAAGCACTAAAGGTGGAGGCGTGTCCATATTCATTAAGGATATCCACACCTCCAGGCTAGTTGCACAGCATAATGCATCCGAGATTATCCAAGTGCAACTAACTCTGGGCAAGACCGCAATCCAAATAGTAGCTTGCTACAGACCCCCCACCATGCCCCAGGGTTCCCACTCCTCATTTCTTGATACATTGGAAAGTATTAGGGTACAACCCAACACCCTAATAATCTGCGATTTCAACTACTCCACCATTAACTGGGAAAACTACTCATGTACTAACTCTTTTGCTCAACGTTTTCTAGAATTCATAATTTCCAACACCTTGGATCAACTTATTCACACCCCCACCAGGGGCAGCAATATCATAGACCTGGTCATTACCAACATGGGAAACCGGTGTTTCACACCAGAGGTCAATTCCTTGTTGGTCAGATCCGACCACAAGCTAATCAGCCTAGACATCCACATCCCACCCCATCCCCAATTAGGGAAACCATCGTAAAAAACTTCTCCAAAGCCAACTTCACACTTTTTAAGACAGAAGTGGCAAACTTCACGACACCCATGCAGATGGACAATAGAGGTATGACTGCTGAATCCTACACAAATGCACTTTATAAGCACTTACACGAGTGCATGGATCATGCTATCCCTAATAGAACCAAGATGTTATCCTCCAAAAAAGGAAGCCAATCTGGTGGTCCTCTGCCATAAACAAACTCTACAACAGAAGAAAGAAACTATTGAAAAATACAGTAAAATCCCATGACTGGAGGAACTCCCTGGTCAACCTCAGTAAGAAGCTGAGATCCCTCATAAAATCATCCAAAGCTAGTTATGAAAGCAAAATTGCCACTGACTCTAAAGACAACCACAAAACATTCTATAGCTATGTCAAAAATCTCAATGGGAACACTTAGATCTGCTCTGAGTTACAGCACAATGGCGCTAAATATACAGAACCAACTGATATTGCCAACATCCCAGCAGATAGGTTCAGTGCTAACTTTACCCCCCCTCTCATCCCCTAGAGGGCCCGTCTCTATACCGGAAGAATGCAAAGTTCCTATAATCACGGCTGCACAGGTAAAAAACACACTCTTCAAAGCCAAAAACACAGCATCCATGAGACCTGACAATATCCCAGGCTGCGTTCTACATGAACTACAGAATGAACTGGCATCCTACCTAAGTACCATGTTCAATCATAGCCTCACCTCAGGCTTTGTACTCACTGAATGGTGCACTCTGATGGTTATCCCACTCCACAAAGGTGGAGCCACGACGGACCCCAGGAACTACTGCCCCATTAGCATGACGAGCCTGGTCTGCAAGGCCATGGAACGTATCATCATGGAACTCATAAACAAAGACATTGGTAATCTCCAAACTCTGGACCCTACCCAGTTTGGATTTGTAAAAGGCAGATCATGTCTCCTAAACCTGATTGACTTCTTTGAAGCAGTCACCAAAGCCATAACTGAGGGTAAAATGGTTCACACAGCTTATCTAGATCTCGCCAAGGCTTTCAACACCATCCCCCACTCTGGAATTATAAATAAGCTCACTAAACTAAGTATAAATCCCTGTGTCACAAGATGGGTTGCCAACTGGCTCACGGACAGAACCCACACTGTGAAAGTAGCGGATTCCAAATCCGACTTCAGACCAGTGACAAGTGGAGTACACAGGGTTCAGTCCTGGGTCCTCTCCTGTTTGGTATCTACTTCTCTGAAATGCGGGCTAACACAGAAGGGCCTTGGCTAACAAAGTTTGCAGATGACTGCAAACTAGGAGCCATAATCAAAACTCCTAACAATGTGGACAAACTACAAAAGGGCCTCAATGAGACAGATACCTGGTGTCAAAGCCATGGTCTGAAGCTCAATGCGAAAAAGTGTATTGTCATCCCCTTTGGTAAAAACTCTGTACCCATGAACTACCACATAGCTGGTAGTCTACTTAATACCGAAAATGTGATAAGAGACCTTGGGACACAGGTGGACAGTAGTCTCTCCTTTGATAATCACATCACCACAGTGGTCAGGAAATCCTTCTATGTGGCTCATCTCATCACAAAAGGATTCTCATCCAGAAAAAAAGAGGTCATTGTTCCCCTCTACTCATCACTCATTAGACCCATTATAGAGTACAATGCCCCTTTTGGAATGTACATCACAAAACATCTACAACAACTGGAAAGACCACAGAAATACCTCACAAAGAGGGTTACTGGCCTCAAACAGATGCCCTACGTAGACCGTCTCAAAAAACTACAGCTTTACTCCATCGCATATCGCTTAATCGGGGGCGATCTCTGCCTAACATACAAAGCTATGTCAAACCCAGAGCTGTTGGACATGCTCCACTTAAAGAAATCCCAATCCCTCCGAGCTACACGCTCTAGGGACCTAAACCTTGTCACTACAATAAACAGAACATGCTGGAGGGATAGATTCCTGTTCCAGAGACTTCCCATACTCTGGAACAGACTACCTATCTGTGTCAAACAGAGCTCCTTATTAGCACTCTTCAAGAAAAATCTTGATGATTGGATGGGAAATGGAAAATTCACCCCAGGGATCACATCTGTGGCTTTGCTTGACAGGGGCACAGGAAAATAATTTTCTTGGGTGGCGAAAGCCAGGGTACATTTTTTGGCTAGGCTTATATAGGCCCCAGGGCCAATAGCCTAGTACCTACCTATGAACCTGTGAACCTATGAACACTTGACCTATAAAAAACAAGAGAAAATTGCGAAGGACTAGACATGGAAACAACAATCTTTTCCATGGTCAAGACAAAAATGGTGCATCTTTCCTGGGAAAGACGATTAGCAAATGCTGGTAAAACTGCCAGCCTATCAAAGTTATCTTTTTAACAGAAAAAGCACAGTAAAAAGCATTTTTAAACCCTATGGTAGCCATGCAATGGGAAATTAAAGACTGTTTCTTCACAGAAAATATGTTATCAGTTATTTTACACCACTTTAAAAATAACAGAAAAGGAGTGCTCTATTTAGAAGTACATTAGAGTCTGTAGACAAGCCATTAAAACACAACACTCCCGGCTTTAAAATGACTTTCTTGAAGTAGAAAGTAATACAATCTCAGTAAATATAAGACAGACTGTTAACCCTCAGAAGACTTGGAGGAGCATACTCTTCCTCAGCAGTAACATTCTACAAGGCTTCTCACCCAAACTTGTCTTTTATTCTTCTCATTTGAGCTGCTTGATAGTTTGGGCACATGGAAGGTGCTCTGAGGCTTTGGAAGCTGGCCAGCTATTGTATCCTTGTCAGGATGTAACTCATATCACTAAGACTATTGCAGCAGTGATCAATATGAAAAACATCATTTAACTAATAAGCACATGAAGCAAAAACGTATATATATATATATATATATATATATATATATATATATATATATATATATATATATATATATAATGTTATGGTCCTTAGTGTGACTCTTTGAGTCCTCAATAGAGTTTTGCATTACAGAATGTTTTAAAAACATTCACAAAGGGTAAGAAATGGATCAAGTCAAACAATTTAGAACAAATTAAATGTTTCCTGTCAGATTTTGTATTCAACTTTTCATTTAAAGCTTCATATTTTAATATATACAGACTTTCTTTAGACACTAATAAATCCTTTAATTCTTTAATTCTATACCAGACATTAAGCTAGGTAGCATTTGTTCTAAAGCTCATGCTTGCAAGGAAGCAAGGGCTATTTATTTACCGAATATACACTGTGCAGTAACTAACCAAAGGTCATTCTTGTATCTGTAACCTTACCTTAAATGAATGTGTAGTTTGCCCACAGGAGCACCTTAAAGTATGATTAACACACACTCAAGGTTGCATTTATTCTAACAAATAAGGGGAAATTTCACATGCTGATATTTATATAGGCTAGAGAAAATGTTTGTAGGACACCAGAAAAATTGTAGATTGAATATGTGTAGGACACTAGAGAGCTGCTGTTTCTCATATTAATACTTTGGCGGAGAAGGTATGAGAGACAAAGCTACCTAATGTAACTAGTGCCATCCCATGAAGTCAGAGACTGGCTTTTCTTTTACATAGCGAGTGCCAGTAGTTAGTTTATGTGAATCTCAGCTATGTTGATTTGGTCCAGACTACCAATGGTAAATTATTTTCTGACTGATTATAGTCCTGTACTTAATCTCCATGGAGGTTTATTAATGAAAAGATCATAAGTATTCAGAATTTGTATCTGAATTCCAGGAGTGGTTAGCAGCTTCATCCTTGGAGGATAGAAAATAGATTCAAAGGAAGTATGTGAAATGGTCAGAGGGTAGCTGATGCACTTTAGTTAGTTAAATAAGACCAAGCATTCTGTTTAAAAGTTAGAAGGTCAATAGGGGATCCAAGTGTAGCATGAACTGCTGGAGTTATACCTGATGAAAATTGACCTTCTACAATAGAATAAATTAGTTTTGTTAAAAAAAACTTAATTTTATTGAAATGCATAAAAAGAGCTTTGCAAAATGAAAAAATATGAAAACTTTTATATTAACTCCCTTCCTTATATGTGTTTACTACAGTGAAGGGGAGTGAAAGTGAGATTTTGGAGGCTACAAACCCTGGAACTGTTGTGGAAGTGGTTTGTAAGATTAAAATATAGTTTCTATTTTCATTCCTTTTAACATTATCAGTATGACAGCTATTGTTTATACAAAGGGGATGAATATAAATAATATTACGATCTGTCCAAACACAGACTGCAATGTGTGAAAAAAAAAAACAATTTTGCAGACATTTTGAATCTGGGAAGATGATAGAATGTTTGATCTAAATTTATAGATTATCTGCTTGGAATGTTTTTTTTTTGTCAGAAAATGAGAATATTTTATATGTTCTTCATGTTTCACTGTTGCAGTCATTACATTTGGGGTTATCTGTTTGCAGTAGCCCTCAATCGGCCTGATTAACATGAGGAGATTTTATTTCTGTTCTAAGCAAGTGTTTGAAATACAAGAATGCCCATTGTTAAACTCTCTGATGTGAGGTATAATCATTTTTTTTAGTTTGTATATATTTGGGGATTGTATGCAAAAGCTAAACAAGTGTTTATGGTGCATTTATTAATGAAATGGTCGTGTCTCTACAGTCTGTGAATATGCTGTTTTGTGTACAAAAATAAGCTATAACACTAAACGAATATTTGGAGGCTTAACTTGCAAAAAAAAAAATAAAAGATTCTAATTTATGTTGGACTTAGTACTGAAAATAAAAGTGCTGTTTGTGAAGAAGGTAGAGATTGTAAGTAGGAAGAATGGGATTGATAGACTAAACCAAGTAGCAACGGTGAAAATGAAAAGAAAGGTAAAACTATTCAAAATGAAGAAGCAATACAGAAGGAAAAAAATTAAAATAAAATTGAATATTTGTTAGAAGTTACAGTAGATTTGACATGCTGCTTATTGAAGTCGCTGTAAAGGAAAAGAAAAGCTGATATGAAATGATGATTGTGGGTTAAAGGATGATTGGGATGTGTAGGAAAAGACTGGAGAAATACAAGATTCTGTGAAAATATAGTACTATAACATGAGCCATAGATTTACTATAAATTACGAAAACACACTTGTCCATACTAAAAAATAACTTTTGTTCCAAAACACCCTAGCACCTCAGCTCTCTAGCCTTTGTCAAACGAAAAATATACTTTAAAATGATCAAAACACGGTAGGTTCAGGTTAAGGCACTTTAATCTTGCAGCAAGGAGACAAAAACGTGCTAATACAGAGTTTGTCTAACTAGAAACAGGAAATGCTTGCATTTTTATACACTTTCTAATAAGACATTGCCTACCAAGCTGACGTAGTGAATCACACGTTTTGTCATCATCATTTACTAATAATTGCTTTCATGATATTCTGCTGATTTATCAGTTTTTGTGAGAAACTTCCTAAGGAAAACAACGTGGCCTTGGCTACCACCGGTTAGATATATGCAATGTTACCATTCAAGATACTATGGCTAATTCAAGCACAAAGCAAGTAGTTCATTTCTCTAACAATCCTTTGTCTATATTATCTCTAAACTTCTGCAGCTACACATGTTCTCATACTTCGAACAGAGCTGATTGTTTAAAATCATTACATTTACAGGATATAGCATTGTTCATTCATTCTCTCCTGACCTAGCAGATAACCACCTGCTTCTCAAGTACATTTCCGAAAGGCATAAACATGACTATTGCTGTGCTAGGAATTACTAGGTCAGAGGGCATCTTGCAAGTTTCAGAAAGCACACTGCAGTTTCAAAAAGCATCTTTTCAGTCTCATATAAAACTCAACTATATATAAAACAGTGCATATAAAATAGAATGAAAAACGTGTTAACTTATTTAGTTTCTAATTAGCATTAAGCATACACACATTAATACATATTTTTCTGACATTTCCCCCCCTGTTAATACTTTTTAATTCTATTTTCAAAAAGAATAAACAGTTTGCTTCTTTTCCTAACCTCTTCCATTCATGATTTGCAGTTAAGAAAGTCATTCAGTTTAAAACTTTATGAAAGTGTTTTACATTCTAACAATTCTTCAAATTCAGTACTTTGATACATAGTCTCAGAAACTGATATATCTATAAATTCTTTGATTAATTTTTTCATGCAGGGGATACCACAACAAATACAAGCTCCTATCAGGAGCAATCCCACACAAATGGCAATCAAGATATTCATTAGGATGGAACCCCACCCCCCCCAAACAAATTTTGGAAAAAGTCCGTCAGAGGGTTTGGGCCTGGCTTGGTCGTGGCCGACACTTGCTGTATCACCTCAAGGTGGTCATTTATCTCATGTTGATGATCTGGTATATACGCACAGCACTCTTCTTTGATTAAAGCACACGTACCACCCCTCGCCGCTAGGGTGAAGTCAAGAGCCATTTGGTTCTGGAGCACTACAGTTCTCATAGCATTCAGTTCATCAGTTATCAGTTCAAGAGCAGAAAAAGTTGCATTACTCATTACTTCGAGAAGTTTGGACAGTTTTCGCAGCTCCCAAATCGATTTCACTGCACCGTATGCAGGTAATATGCCTGCCCATGATATAACAGTGTCACTCAAGTCCATGTGCATCAGTTTTGTACCCACAGTATGATAGTCTTTCCAGCCCACCTCGATCTGTCCCACTGGATTTTCAGGCTTTCTGACAGCTTTCTTAGCCACATCTCGGGTATTTCGAATATTTCCCTGAGGCAAAACTGCAGTGTGTTGTATGGCCAGGACCAGGTACCCCAAAAAACAACTGCCGGACCAATTCTCAGGTAACCATTTATACGATTTTTTACCACACACAAAATAACAATCCTCTACCTTAGTAGTTACTTTGTTACAAAATGGCTGCCCTGCATGAAACATTTTCCTATCTATTACAGATAACTGTTTAAAAAGTACACAATTACGTTGCACTTGGTCAATAGTCTTATGCATGGACTCAAGAAATGAGTCATAATTTGAACTACAAGTTCCAACCATTTTGTTTGCTTTAGTATAACATTTATAACATGCAGTCACATTACACTTGCTCCAACCCACTTGAATTGTGTCATTCTTATAAAAACATATAATTCCCTTTTGTGTCACAGGCAAATACAGTGCTACCTTATCATCTGCTTTAATAGATACTGTGTCATAAACCAGATTTTCCCAGGTCTCATTGACCCCTAGGGGGACTGCAGTCATCAATAACCCCCCGTATGCTGTTGGTATGGCTGTGCAGATCCAGCAGTTCGAAACATTAAAAGTCTCAGCATACACATGTGTAATTGCCTGATAAGTGTTAAAGTTTGGGTGCCAGTCTATGTTCGGCTCATGACGTTTAATCAGTTCAACTTTTGTGGCAGGAAAAAGGAAAGGCCACAACAAAAGAACAATGTTATCAGTATAGCTACCAGAATAATCATGCAAGTTTTCTGAGGTTGTTCTGCATCTCTATTTGCTCTATACCTGGTCATTTTGTTCTCATTGTACAACAGTAACAAGGTTTTTGTCCAGTTCAAAGTTCTTAACCAGTTTGCAGTGTGTCAAATGAATCTAGGATGCTCGCTCTGCGATCTTGACTGCAGTGGGTGTCGACAGTAGTACCTGGTACGGCCCTTCCCACTTCGGAGAACTCCAGTTTTTTCTCTTCACTATCTTCACCCAGACCCAAGTGCCTGGGGCTACTGCTGCTTCTGATGGTTTTGTTTGCACTTTATCTGAAACAGAATTTAACTGCAAAAGTTTGTTATTCAAAAATCACCTCATATACCTTGCAAGTGAACTGTCAGCCACCTGCTCTGCAGACATGAGAGGTTTCCATTGAGGTGTATAATATGCCCTCCCAAACAGAACTTCAAAAGGAGTTAACCCTTTTGCATTTGGAACAGTTCACATGCTCAACAGTGCCAGAGGTAGACCATGCACCCAGTTCTTTTGTGTCTCACTAATCAATTTTCTAAGTTTATTCTTCAACACCCCATTATGCCTCTCTACTAATCCTGCAGATTGGGGGTGGTATGCACAATGGTTTTTCAGCGATATCCCGAAATAGCGACTAAGTTGTTGTATAGTTTGATTTACAAAGTGTGTGCCATTGTCACTATAAATCTTTTCCGGTGTGCCAAATCTAGGAATAATTTCTTTAACAAGGACTTTTGCAACAGTAGCTGCATCTGGATTTTTAGTTGGAAAAGCTTCCACCCATTTGGAAAAGATATCTATAAGGACAAGGCAGTACTTCTTATTTTCGTATTTGTTCAGTTCTATAAAATCCATACAAATAATATGAAATGGATACGGTGGTATAGGGAAACTCCCTTGCTTAGGTTTCAATGCCCCTTGTGCATGATGCTTGTTACAAACATGGCATGCTGCACAAAAATTCTTTGTGTAAATAGTAAATCCATACGTCGTAAACACTCGATTCACTAACTGTACCATCCCCCCTGTTGAGACATGGCTCTGCCCGTGGCTCAACAAAGCTGCATATCGAAACAAGTTAGATGGTAAGATTGGTTTCTTTTCTTTGGAGATGTACAGTCCCTTCTCAAGGATTGCTCCTCGTTTTATCCACTTTTGTTTTTCTACATTTGTAGTAAGTGTCTGCATTGTTTTTAACATTTCTAAATCTAAAATCTCAGATGGTTGTAATTCCTCACTCAAAAAAAAAACTTCTGAAGCTGAAGCTGCTTGTTTTGCAGCTGTATCAGCCCTCGCATTACCTTTTGAAATTTTATCCTGTTGCTTGGTATGAGCTACACATTTGCAAATAGCTACTTTCTGAAGTAACTGAATAGAATCTAACAAAACTAAAATAAATTGCGCATGGTTAATTGGTTTACCAGTAGATGTTATCATTCCTCTATTTTTCCACTGCTGCGCAAAAACATGTACAGTAGAAAAAGCATACTGACTGTCAGTAAAAATGTTTACTTTCTTACCTTTTGCTAAGGTACATGTCCTCGTCAAGGCAATCAATTCTGCTGCTTGTGCAGATAAGTTGTGTGGTAAAGACTTCGCTTCTAAAATCTCGGTATCAGAAACTACTGCATACCCCACTAGATTCTGTCCTGTAGGACCCCTTCTGCACGAGCCGTCCACATAATATGTCACCTCGGCATCATCCAAGGGAACATCTGTAAAGTCTTTTCTAGGTAGTGTCTTTTGCTCAATCTCTTGCAGGTAGCAGTGTGATTTGCCATCTGCAGGGGTTGGGAGCAAGATTGACGGATTCAAAGTTGTGCATCATTCAATTGTCATATGAGGTTGGCTCAACAGTATAGTCATACAGGAAAGATGTCTAGCAGGAGAAAGATATGTTACTTTTTCTTGCAGTAAAATAATCGCGACTGCATGAGGCACTCACAGTGTGAGAGGGTGGAACAATACTACGGAGGCTGAAGCCTGCACTGCTATTGCAACTGCGACTACTGCTTGTATACAGTGGGGCAAGGATCGCGCCACTGGGTCTAACTGTGATGAATAGTAAGCTGTGGGGCATTGTTTGTCCCCATGCTGTTGTGTTAACACTGATGTCATATAACCTTGCTTATAGTCTACAGTTTGGAAAAATCACTTATGATAGTTTGGTAATCCTAAAACTAAGGAAGAAGCTATCAGTTGTTTCAGTTTGCAGAAAGCCGATTCTGCTTCTGGTGTCCACTGTAATAAATCCTGTGCTGCCATTGGCTTTTTGAATATCAAATTAGTCAGCGGAGCAGACTCCAAAGCATAGTTTGGTATCCAACTCCAACAAAAGTTAGTAGTACCCAGGAAGGACATCATTTCCTTCTTGGTAGTTGGTCTAGGTGCTTGTCATATTGCTGTTTTTCTGTCTTCATCTAATATTCTGCCTTCTTTGGATATTACATATCCCAGGTATTTAACCTGTTTTTTCCAAAGTTGCAGTTTGTTTTTGTTTACCTTGTGTCCTTGAGTAGCTGAAAATTGTAATAATGCTATGGTATCCTCTCTGCATTCTTGCTGGGTGGGTGCTGCCAGCAGAATATCGTCTACATAAAGTAAAATCTGATACCTTTCGGTGGGCTAAATCCCGCCAGGTTACTTGCCATTTCTTGTGCGAATATCGTTGGACTTTCACAATATCCCTGTGGTAGTCTCGTATATGTATAGCGTTTCCCCTGAAATGTAAATGCAAACCAAAGCTGGCTGTCTGGGTGTATCGGTAAAATGCATTGCTAATATCTACCACAGAAAAATACTTCTGTTGAGGTTTCAAATCATTCAATAAAGTGTGTGGATCTGGCACCGTTGGTGCCCTGGGTATAACTGTGTCATTTACAGCTTGTAAATCTTGGACCATATGCCATTCCCCATTTGCTTTCCTAACAGGAAATAAGGGTGTATTACATGGTGAATCAGGAGATTCTATTAAGACTCCTTCCTTAAGTAAGGCTGCTATAATAGGTTTGATTCCTATTTCTGCATCCTTTCTTAAGGGATACTGTCTTTTTTGAGGTCTAAATGCTGATTTTGGCGTAATAGTAACTGGTCCTGCTGTACAAATAAGTCCTACATCTGATTTCCCTGTTGACCAGAGAGTTTCTGGTATGTCTCGTAAGGCTTTTTCCTCTTCCTCTAGTAAGAGTGCTATTCAGCTATCCTCACTTGCCTGTGAGTGCACAGCTGGGTGTGTCTTTGTTATCCAATTCAATTTATGCTTCTGTACTCCTTGTTCAGAGAGTTCTAACTCTGTCTGTTTTTCCCACCTTGTGACTTTTTCTCCTAGGTCTGCCCATTTCAAATTTCTATCTTTAGTTAAGCTTACATGTGGTAATCGATTAGATTTGTAAAGTGCTAAGAATTCCTGCGGCAATGAACAGCTTACTACACTGTTTCCTTCTGTGTCCCAGTACAAATTTCGTAATACTAACCTATTAGCATGGTTTCTAAACAGTTCTTGCTCATATTCTTTATCAGGTCCTGGTCTGTTACAGTAATATAGAGTGCAATGCAACAAATGCTGTTTATCAGTGTCAAGGGAGGGGGATTTACTGATGGCTACATTCATCAGTTCTTCAGTTACTGCCCCTGGACCAGTCGTAACTAAGTCCTGGCTGTACCAATAAAATGTTTCACTCTCCGGTCGCACTACAAAAGTATCCATTTGTCGCTGTGCTTCCATACCCTGCATAGTTGGAACTACGGCTATGCCAAATATCTGCATTAAGTCTCTGCCCAAGAGATTCACTGGGCATTTTGCAGAAACAACAATTTTGCTTTTCTGGGTCATCCCTGAAACAGGGTCAGTTATCGCTATGTTCTGGGAGAGTGGCTCCCGATACAGCTGTCCATTAGCTGCTTTCACTAATATATAGTCTAGTGATTCTGAATTTTCTGGTAGTTTGGAAGGATGTATCTGGGTCCGTGAAGCCCCTGAGTCGCACAGAAATTTGACTTCCCTCCCCTCTACCAGAAGTGTAACTTCCAGTTTTGTGTCTGCTAAGTAGAGCTCTAAGCTCAATAATGCTAAGTCCAAAATTTCATTTTCTTCATCATCTATGAATTCATGTACATCTTCTATCCCTTCCGTCACATCCTCTACCCTTGCTACCACATTTGCATTTGTCTTTTCCTGTTCATTCTTATCCAGTGATTCTTGACTATCATATAGTCATTCCTCACCTTCCTTATCTTCTGTGGTTACCTTCTTATTTAGCCTGCAATCCCTTGCCAAATGTCCCTTTTTCCCGCATTTGAAACATTCACCCCTTTTCTTTCTCTCTTCAAAGTCTTCTGATCGTTTATCAGATTGTTTGTTTCCCTGGGTATATTTCTTTCCCTTCTTCCCAGTTTGTACTACAAAGACTTCTGACCCATCTTCTACTGCAAATACTTGAGTTTTCTTTTGCTTTTTGCTATTAAAATGCCTTTCGGCATGTCTTGCATATTCAAGTAATGACTGTAATCTACTTGTACAATGCTCTACCATATGCTTTGTAATAAAGCTGCTAATGGGAGCAATACTGCCTTTTAAGAATGCATTCTTTAGCTGTTGCTCATATGGAGAATCATGTGTTTGATCTTCAGGTACCTGCATTCCACAATGGTTATTAAAACATTCTAATAATCTGGCATAATATCTATCAACAGTTTCACCTTCTTGTTGTATGCATTGATTAATGCAAGTCCAATCAGCCCTAGGCTTCCATTTCTCAGAGATTCGGTTTGTCACACCTTTCACTCTGTTGTCCAGTTCTGCGTTACTATGTGGGAGTGGTCTAAGCTCTGCATCACGGGGATTCCAGTTGCCACTGATCATGTGCCAATCTGGACCTACAATTTGTCTAACTACTTTTTCTACTTCTCCATTCAAATGGTAACTTAACCTCATGCCCTGTAAGTCTTCTAAGAATTTTCAAAAATTAACTTTTGGATGGGGAATTCCCTCTGTGGCTTTCTGGATATCTTTCGGTGTCCACGGTCTATATACTAGGAGAGTCGGATCCTGTCCTGCCTGTGGATTTGGTACTTCTATGAGTGGACATATCTCTTCCTCACTCATAGCTTGTGAATTTCTATTTATTTCATATAATTCAATATCCCCTCTCAAGTTGCGTGTTCAAGACCTGGTCTCGATAGGATCCCTGACAAACAGTTTTGATTTTGCAGGAACAGCTGGGTATAGCGGAGGTGGATCAGCTTGCCCACCCACTTCATATTCTGGTAAAGGATGCAGAGGGGGCGAAGGAGGGGCTGTCGCTATTACCAAGTTATTATCTTCTTTATCTAAGAACATTGCTTTTGAATTTTTAATCTCTTGTTCCCTGCGATTTGCTTCCTCAAGCCACCTGTGCGCCTGAGGGACTCCTAATTGTCGTTGCTTTTTTAGCTGACCTTTCGCGTCTGTTTTAAGTTGTCTAACAAGTTTAATAAGTGAAGATGTATCTAAATTACCATCAAATTTGTATTCATCAACCCATTTTGTATAATACTTAACATTATTGGCACTCTGTAATTGCATATATTTCGCGTTTTCGGTTAGGGGCGGGTCTCGGGAACTTTTCGTGCACTGATTTCCCATGTTGTCTTAGCTAAGTTAAAAATTGTTATGTAACCCTTCTTATCACGTGGTACCACAATTTTACACCTTTTCACAGTTTATCTAGAAAAACTGCCTACCTATTCTGTTTCCCTGATCTATGACAAGACAGCAATCTTTTTGTCCCTGATCTGCACATGCAAATCTCCCTGACAAAACAATACTGTAACAAGTCCCTGATCTAAAACAGAAAAAAAGGTAAATTCCTCCTTACCTGACCCTCCGTGAGTTGATCCACCGGAACATTGACTCGTCCTCCAATCCCAGATCAGAAACAGTGGCTGGCCTCTTTTGAACGACTATTCAGTCGGAGGTCTTTCAAAACAGAAGAGCCGATGTGGCCACTTCTCCGTACGGGTACATGCCACTGGGCCCAATTCTGACCTGGGCCTAGAGTGAGAGGTACTTTCCGGTCCGAAGGACCAAACTGTCAAAGGAAAAATATACTTTAAAAATTATCAAAACATGGTAGGTTCAGGTTAAGGCACTTTAATCTTGCAGCAAGGAGACAAAAACGTGCTAATACAGAGTTTGTCTAACTAGAAACAGGAAATGCTTACATTTTTATACACTTTCTAATAAGACATTGCCTACCAAGCTGACGTAGTGAATCACAAGTTTTGTCATCATCATTTACTAATAATTACTTTCATAATATTCTACTGATTTATCAATTTTTGTGAGAAACTTCCTAAGGAAAACAACGTGGCCTTGGCTACCACCAGTTAGATATATGCAATGTTACCATTCAAGGTACTATGGCTAATTCAAGCACAAAGCAAGTAGTTCATTTCTCTAACAATCTTTTGTCTATATTATCTCTAAACTTCTGCAGCTGCACATGTTCTCATACTTCAAACAGAGCTGATTGTTTAAAATCATTACATTTACAGGATATAGCATTGTTCATTCATTCTCTCCTGACCTAGCAGATAACCACCTGCTTCTCAAGTACATTTCTGAAAGGCATAAACATGAATATTGCTGTGCTAGCAATTACTAGGTCAGAGGACATCTTGCAAGTTTCAGAAAGCACACTGCAGTTTCAAAAAGCATCTTTTCAGTCTCATATAAAACTCAACTATATATAAAACAGTGCATATAAAATAGAATGAAAAACGTGTTAACTTATTTAGTTTTTAATTAGCATTAAGCATACACACATTAATACATATTTTTCTGACACCTTCATAGGATAGGGTAAAAAATATCAGATGCTCTCATTTATATGTGAGATTTAATTATTCAATTAATGTAAACCATACAAAAATAGAGAAATAATATTTTCAAGTATTGTATTTTACCATTCATAAAAATGACATCCAATTAATACCAATATTAAGTCCATGTTATATATTTTAATATGAAATAACTGTCCAAGTATATTAACCAAGTATTTACATCTTTTCTTAAACAATGTGAATGTTGCAGAGAAAAAAAAATGTGTATTTTCCACATTATGCATAGTTTCATAAATATGCTTAGTCATTACATTGTTCCTTTGTCCCTTTCAAATATCATATAAATGTTTCAGGATTCTCTTAAGTACTTTTTGTTTTATTTCACCTATATATACCTTATACTGCTCACACCCTAAGGCATTTAATACTGATTTTTGATTCATAACTTAATGACTATATGACCTTAAACCATATCATTTAAAACACAGTCACCCCCTCTAATGTATATTGAGCAATGTCCACAACGCACATTTCCTGGGCAACTATTAGACATAGTCATACCATCTTTAAGTTGACTATGTATTACTTCTGAGAAGATTGGACTCCTTCTCTGTACAAATTTTGGCTGTAAAGAAAATATTTCTGTCAGTTGTTCATCACCAAGAATAGTATACCAATATTTTTCCAACTTATCAATCATCCTTGTAAAACAGAAACTATTTATAAAAACACATACCAAGGGGTCCATCTCCTCTTCTATATTCTGCACATATGACCCCTACTCCCCTACTCTTTACTTCACTGGGCTGTTTAAACAATTTACTTAAATCATTTAGCAATTGTTCCTTCATATATCCCCTATGATATATTTTCTGTATGTAATATTGCATTTCTTCCCTAAAATTTTCTTCTTCTGACAATAACATATGTATCCATAACATATGTTCATATGGTAAAAAGTTAATTAAACTCTTCCCATGATCTCTCTGTGCATGCAAAAAAAGTTTTCTTTCACATCTCCATTCCACCACATCTACAAACAAACCCAAGTATCTTATTTATTAACATAAGATGTGCCAAAATACACCCCCATTGCCATACCCTACCTTTGCAAATAATATAACTCAAACTGAACATAATTATGAGTTACAGTACATTCTAGTAGATTCGTTATATAATTACTTTGTGGTGTATTTCCTAACATGTCATTCAAGGCCTCCATACCATAGTGATGTTTAGACTTCCATAGAAATATTTCACATCAAAAGTAACAATAATAAACTCTTCCATTCTAAATCCTTCTGTTTATTAATTACATTTGTACAATCTAATGTAAAAAAAATACATTTTCCTAACATAGGTACTTGATATACTATCTAGTACCTTCCCCACTGGTCCCAGTCTTTTAACACCCATTAAGTTCTAAATAACAAGGAGCAATCCCTATATTAGTAAACAAGTGTTTAAGGTATATGCAAGTTAGACAAAAAGAAAAGTATATAAAAAAGTCCTAGAACATTTACATGGTATTAGAAAGAGGCAAATTAATAATGAAGTAGCAAAGCATAATGTGCGAATGAAACAAAGTGTGGAAATATATATATATATATATATATAGATATATGTGTGTGTGTGTGTGTGTGTTTTGCAACATCCATATTATTTTACGGGGCAGCATAAAAACGTATTTATTATGCAAGCAGAGTTATTTTATGTTAAAATGTAAATCAAGCTACTGGCTAATAGTAATTCCTACCTGATTCTTAACCTAATGGAAGTTCTTAACATTTTCATTACTACAGTAAAATGGAAATGCGACTAGGTGGAATATAATGATTTGCTGGATATATCACTGCTATTTTTTTTCTTTATATAGTGTTTTTGTATCTTGTTTGTAAAAATTAACATTTGCAGTTTTGCCTTGTATTGTTTTGCACTGTCTGGCATCTTGTAAGATTTGTTTAAGGTGGAGCATTTCTTCACAGGCTTCCTCTGAAAGGGGCCTGTCATGGACCAATTGGTCTTTCCCAGTAAACAAGTACTAACAAATAATAAATAAATACAGCTTATAAACAATATTGACTTAATATTGATATTAATTGTAATATAAATTCCTTATGAAAGGAAGAAAAGAATATATGAAAATGTTATTTATATATCTTTACATGGATTATTACTTTAAGGAAATATAATTAAATGAAATATTTAAATGAAAACATCTGCTTTGTTACCCTACCCCTATGAAGGGGTATCCAAGGTGCTAGGATATTTTAATTACTGTGGAATAAAAGGTAAGTATGAACAAGTGTGTTTTATCTTTCTGTGTAAAATATTGAGGTGCACTGCTTTAAGGATAGAGTATCCCGGAGTGAAATTTTGAAGATTACCTTTAGGGAGTTATAAAAACCTACTATGGATGTAATTTGAGAACTACATTTTTCTGATTTTAAATTAGAAGCTGGCCTTTAAAACATCAGAGAAATATAGAGAAGATGTTCTGCCGGAATTTTTCTGTTCTTCTAAGTATTCAGTAAAGCACTTCTGCTCCTATCAATGATATTTATGTATGCATGTATGTTTGTTGTCAGGATAGTCTGACTGGACAAGAAAAGCCCTTTTTTAGTTGAGACCTGAGGAGAAAAGCTCCAAACAGTGAGAATACAAATACATGCAGTAATGTCCTAATGCCTAGTGTTCTAATACTGCACTAAAATTTGAGACAACATACAGTAATGCCATAATAGGTAAAGTTCTAATGCAACACTAAAATAGGATTACAAACAAAATACTGTAATGGTTTAATTGATATAATTTTAAGTAAAAGTGCTGTTCGTCAGTATTCAATGTATCCAATATTAAAATAGTGTAACTTGATCTTATGACTGGAAGAAAAGTAGTGAGAATAGAAGGTTATAGAGGGAAAATGGGAAGACTTGGTCGGGAGGGGTGAGAAGGACAAGTGGAAATTTAGGAAAATTAGAGGAAAATTGAGAAATGGAGGTGAGATAATACAGCTGTGCAAGTTGCTTGTGATCGTTGCTTGTAGTATCCATAAGTCAAGTGTCTTACAGACACAGAAGTGACTTGAAAGTTCTACATTATCCTGGTAAGGTACATGAGCACAACCAGAGGTTAGTCAGATGCAGTTTTAATTAATACCGTAAAAGGGTGGAGAGCCCAGTTCAGTTTGAAATATATCCTATAACCATACATTTCAAACTCTTACAGTAAGAAATCTGGTCAAAGCCATAAATAAAAGTGGGACAAAGGCCCAAACAGAGGGACAATTTTTAAATATTGCTCTTACAAGCTTAGAAAGTTGATAGAATAACACGTCTTGCAATATTATACATTTTCTGAAGGGTATGACGTCTGAAACTCAAATGCCTGTTATTATTTTTTAACCTCAGTCTTTAACAATTTGTCAGATAAGCACAATTTTATGAATAGTGGAACAAATATATGAGGCAAAGATCTGGACATTCTGTAAAAATCTGTGCAGTTGAGAGGTATAACTGCTGTTCCAAAATAAGAATGAATCAATGGACATAATATTATTCAGTAACAGTCAATGTTAATGAAGTACATTAACTACCTATGCATGGTAATTCCCCAAACCTGTCAAAGAACAGGAGCAACAGTGTTGTGGAAGCTGAAAATATTCTGGCTGCATAGGATTGTCATCAGCTTTCTCCAAGATACCAATCTCAAATTAAACAACAGACAATTAATTAATCAAATATGTATTGTAGGTTCACTGACAAAATAATACCTGAATATGCTCAGGTACCTATCATTATGGCCAGTATGTTCAGTTATACATTCTTTGTCTGGAACTTACCTTGGCTATCACAGTCTATGTTGAGGTGACAGCTGCAAGCCATAGGTATATAGTCTATGTTGTTTTACCACCAAATGATATGCTAAGTAGTGAAGCACATAATTGTACCTTGTAGCAGACACACCATGACGTAGACCACATGGTGGTCAGGCATAATAACAGGCAGATAAGGCATGGAGAAGGAAGGTGTTGGGTTTGAAGATGGCAGTTGGACTGATTACTTTTTTGTTGGGTGACATACTGTGGATATTTGTACAGTGAGAGCAATCTGTAATGTGGTCCAGGAATCCAAAATGCATGTCACAGGCTATTGCATACTCCCTTCAGTTGCAAGTTTATGGGTCTTGTATTTCCATCTTGCTGTAATTTAATAAAATATTAGCAGTCCTTTTAGCATGTATCAGAGGTTGAGGAAGTGTGTTATTGGTGTATTAATGCCCTCTACCTTTTCAATGTATCAACAAGGCCAGTTAAGAGAACTGAGACAACGTGACCTATATTGCCCAGCTGTACACAGCAGACTGTTGCATAATGGGGGAGATGGCTTGTACCTATATTCATCCAAACCAGGAAGCATAGCTGTCCTCTATCCAGCCTATGGGGTGGTGGGTCACTTTTATTCACTTTACAATAGCTCTTATCTATTCTGGTTGGCAATATACTCAATATCTATACCATATGTTATGCTATTGCTAATTGCATTTAAAATTTGTTTTTAGCAAGATCATTGCATATGTTTCCATTGTGGATGATGGAGTCCCTGTGATTTTAATGGGTTATATAGGTTTGCATACTTCTGGTTTCACTTTATCTCTGCAAATTGCACTTGTCTCAAAGGGTAATAAGAGTTTGCAGTCAGTTTGAATCAGACGTAGTGACCGCACCGGCCTTGAGGTCTTACAGATTTCTTCATTTCCGTATTATTTATTTATTTATTTATTTGCAGTTTGACAACTGGGGAGGTCCACTGGGCCCAAGGGGCCCATTTTCAGTGGAGGCCCAGGGAGAAAAGCTCTGTGTTATATACAATTAAAACTAGCATAGAATTTTACACTATACAATTATGCATGGAGTTATACATTTTGGAAAACAAATGTAAAATTATATATTGAGATCTAACAATTGAGGAGCAAAGGAGAGGATTAACAAGCATAACCTGAGCCCGGTTCAAAACATATGTACAAAGTTAGATGACTAGAGCACAGTTCATAACATACATACATAGATGGAGAGCGATTTGCTTGTAGTTCATAGCATGCATACATTGTAGATTTAGAAAGGTATTTACAGTGCAGGGATGAGACAAAAGTGGCAGGGTAGTCAGGAAAAAGTAGTTTAGTATGAACGCTTGAGCACCGTTCATAACATATGTACATGGTTAGACAACCTGAGCACAGTTCACACATATATACATAGATAGTGAGCCATTTGCATGTAGTTCATAGCATTTGTACATTATTGATTAGAAAGCTATTTACAGTGTTAGTTAGCATGTGAGCATATAAGATTTAGGTGAGAGCAGAGAGGGGAAGTTGAGTGATAGAGAAAGAGGGGAAAGTTGTTTGGAGAAAGGTTCTAGAGAAATCAAAGAGAATTGGCTGGGCAGTGGAGAAGGAGGCTGCTGTTTAGTGGTACAGAGGTGGGAACACTTTTAGGCTAGTTAGTATAATCCTTAGTACTGGGCTTATATGTAGGTAAAAGAGAGAAGGATAGGGGGAAGCAATCAGGGCTTAGGACTTATTTTACGTTTCAAGTGGTGAAGATGTAGAAGAAGCAGCAGGTTGTAGGGGAAAGAGGAAAGTACATGTATAAGAGACACTGGGAGGAATTAGGTAGGAAGAATGCAATTACAATTATGTAAATCACACATGATAGATGTAGGGTCATGAGCTTGGCATAGCATGTTGCCCCAAGTATAAATTATTTTAGAATCTGGCCCTAACAGAAAAGTCTTAAAGAAATTTATTACTGCATCATTTTACTGATTCAAATGTTTATAGAAAAAAATAAAAGCTGTGATATTTTGCTTGTCAGTTAAGATTTAAAAAGGAGTTGAATTTATAGGAAGGAAGGTGTTTGTTAGTGCATGTGACATAACAAGCTAAACCGTTTCAATTAATTGTTTATGGTACAGTTACAGAAACTAATATGAAATAATAGAATTTAATTGCTCCTTTTTATATGCCCAAATTATTATGGAATGAGAAGAGGATATTAATATGGATGTTGTAATATAATAGAGTTGGAAAACAGGTTATTCAATAATGTGGTCTGTAGAGTGATAAATAGTTGGAAGAGCTATCATGAATGAGATGGCATGTAGGTGGAGTTATAGTAAAGGAGTAGCAGTACTTCTCATTTACAAAAGGAAATGGAGGCTAGAAACAACAGAGACATTTACCTGTCAGAGTAGAAGTTTTACAGAGGAATGAAAGAGGTCCTGGTCCACCAGAGCTACACAGGCAACATGTAGATGCTCAGCATAAGGCCTGTCCAAAAATGTTGTACAGGTGAAAGTCCAATAGGTAAGGGTCTGTCTAAGAGAGTTCTACAGTTTGAAGACTGATACCCAGGCATGGGCCTCTCCAAAAGGAGAACATCACTGACATATAAGCAGAGAAGACTCAAATCAGGGTGAGGCTGGTACACCAGGGATACCAGGGAGCCTAAAATAAGGTCTTAGACACAGACAGACACAAAAGGCCTGTGCATTTAGCATAAATGAGACTGGAATGAATTGTAAGTTTTTGAACCTTTTGTCAACTGTCATTTAAGTGTGAAACTTAATTTGGAAGCATTTCAAAGAATTATCAAATTTGTATATTGATGTGACAAGCTTATTTTAGTAAAGCCAACAATTTCATTTATAAATGCAGTCTTTGTGTGTTACGTGAAAGTCTCAGATTTTAATGCATGTGGTTTATGCAGTAAAATCAAAGAAATGAGAAGTGGCAAATGCATGCCATTTCAGTTAATTTCCCTACGAGGTGTTTCAAGGGGCCATTAATTACGCATAATAGTCAATAAACCTGAATTAAAAAGCATTTATTAGGGTGATAAGAAAGTAGGAATTTGCACGGTTTCAGTTTAAAGAACATGTATAAATCTGGGGAGGCAGAGTTGAATTACACATATGACAGTCAAAAATATTTAACTTCTTTTGGGGTTCCTATGTAATTAGGTGGTTGGTTTGATTTTTTTTTGTCTTTGAAATAGTTTTCTTATCATGCTAGTTTAACTATAAATGCTAGTTAGAATGTGATGCCAAAAGGAAAAAAGATATTGGGTTTCCATTTTTAACTATAGAGTAAGAAGTTTTTTTTTTATTTAAGTAGACTAGCAGATTTAACAGATTTTATGAATGTTCAGTGTACATCGATATTTTTTGTGCAAGGTGTGGGTTATAAGCTAACCATTATGAATCTGCGTGTTAAGAAATGTTTGTTTCTGCAGTGTGATGCAAAGCATGGATAGTTACAAAATGAGTGTGAAATCTTTTAAAAAAAACAATATGAACTCTCTATACATCTACCTAAACAAGGTGGCTCGCCTTGCTAAGCAATGTATATACCCACTCAACGCAGTGTATGATCGTAAGCAGTACCGATATATTTTTCATTAATGTGTCCGATAACATAGATCCATTTACTCAGAACTTTCATTGTACAATGTCTTTGCTATCAGGTAAGGTAAAGGTTATGAAAATGGGTGAATTAGTTATATTTTGGTGTTGTGTCAGATGTTTTTTTTCAAATTAATAAGTAAGTTCTATTTTTCCTGTATACAAAACTATTAAGAGTATTAGGGTTTTAAGAAATAGCAGAGCATCTGGAGCTGATATGATTCCTGCAGATTTCTATAAGGTAATACTTGGAAAGATGAAGGCATGTTAGACAAGAGAAGTACTGTGATTTAACATGTCTAGGATTGTTAAGACGTAGTAAACCTTCAGACTACTGATGGGATTTCATTGGGTCTTGTTTCAACAAACAGGTCTTACTATGCTTTCTAAGCTAACATAAAAGTTTCCTATGAAGCTATGTATTTTTTACAGCACAGAAAATTTAGAAGGTGTTTGCAAGCATTCATGCTTTGATGAGAAGTCTTATTGTTGGAGACAATGCAAAGCATTATAGGTGCCAATGCTTCAGGGAGTTTCCCTTGGGTTCTATTATCTCTAGGCAAAGTTTTGATGTTGTAAGGGAGTAAATTCTGTTAAGAGCGTTTAAATATTTGCTGCTGGTTATATCATAACACTTTTTAGGAAATAATGTACAAGATATATTTTACTTTATTTGAAAAGAATATGATATGTTACTCATACATTACTAGACCTCCTTCTCCGCATTAGAGCAGTGAGACAGCACTGTACAAGAATTGTCTCAATTGGGACCTAATGTATTGCAATAATTATAAATGAATATATAATTGAAGATTGACTTATAAAAGTAATACAGTGTTTTCTTGCAGTAGCACACATATAATTACTCACTATTTGAAAACTACATTAATTAACAGTGAGAAACTGATGTATGACAAGGAATATAACTTCAAATTTCTCCTGTTTAGACAGTCAGTATTCTTTTGTTTTATAACTAGTCATGTTCTGTTTTGTAATCTTTACAGTTTTTGTAGTTAGTTGACAGTGTTTTGGCAGATTTTGGATCGTACTGATGTAGTTACTGTACTTTAATTATTCTTCCTGTTTTCACTGTGGGTTATTTTATTGGCTCTGGTTTACTACCATATCCCAAGTAAGTGATGTGTTAGTACTGTAAATTATGTGTGTGTGTGTGTGTGTGTGTGTGTGGGGGGGGGGGGGGTATGCATGTATCTGTTCACGTGTACGGGGCATGTGTTCTTACTTAGTACTTCCCCTGATCCTGAATTGCATAAAATGATTTCCTGATTTATTGCAGAGAAGTAAGTGAATGAGTGAATGAAGGTATTGACAAACATATACACACAGGAAGACAGAGAGTAAACCTCTGTGGGTATACATAGATGTTTCCATAGGAAGCACTAACACTGCACTGAAAATAATATCATTGTAGTAAGAGGAATCTAACAGCATAATTTTAAACATCATCATCATCATCAAATCCCTTTTTTTCCTATTTTCTACATGGTGTCAGGGTGTTATGTTAAATGTTAACATCTTTTTCAATTCAAATTCACTTTCCTACTTTCTTCAGTAGTCATGCATGATTGTTGCAGGTCTTGTCTCACACAATCTATTCATCTCTTTCTGGGACTTCCTCATGTCTTCATGCCTTTTTCCTGAGTCGCTTCTCTTTCCTGTGCATGTTCTCAAACCACCGTAATCTGTTCTCTTTGACCTTTCTGCAATTGGAGCTACTTCGGCTGCTGTTATGATGTCCTCACTTCTTTGTCTGTCCCACATCCTCCCAACCATCTCAGACATTTCATCTTCTATCACTTCTAGCTTATTGAAGTGCTCTGCCTTCAGAGTTCATGTTTCTGTACCATATCATGTAACAGTGGTGCACCACTGCTTTTTGCACCTTTTCATTTTATTTGGCATTTTTCTGTCATACACTACCCCTGACACTCTGTGCCCATTGCTGCAGTCCCTCTGATTCTCGCTTTGAACTCCTCATTCAGACTTCTTTTCTGCAAAGGCACCTCTCCCAGATACTTGAATCTATTAACACGATCCTCTGTTTTACCTTCTATCTAATTTTTCAGCTTCCTATGATTTTCCCGTTTGCTGCCATAGTAATTGCCTTGGCTGTGCACATTTTTATCTCACATGCCTTCAGTATTGCATTGCATTCCCATAACATTTGCTTAAGTTGCTGTTCAGAGTCTGCTTGTAGTACCACATGTTCTACATACAGCAGCTTTGTAGATCTACTCCATCCAGCCTGCTTGCTAATGTTGTCCATCAGCAGTGGACTCAGAGCTTAACCCTCATGCCCACCCGGCCCCACTGGGAAACCATGCATAAGTATGAACACTGTATGTACTTGTGTAATTGGATCCCAGTACACAGTCTGTACTAATTCTACCAGTGTTTCATGGACTTTAAACCGTCACTGGACTGCCCAAATCAACTTACTTGGGACCTTGTCATATGGCTTCTGCAAAACTATGAATGCCCAGTTAGACTCTTTCCTCATCACTAGCTTGTTTTCAACTATCTGTCACACTCAAAACATCGGGTCAGTTGTGCTACATCCTGGTCTATATCTGAACTGCTCATCTCCTGTCTTACTTACTGCTAATCTGTGTATTTTTTGTTAATCACACTATCCAGCACATTCATTGAGTGTGACAGGAGTTTGATACCTCTATACTGGACAAAGCTGTGAATATCCTTTTTTTCCCTTGTACACTGGCAATAAAATGCTGTACTTTCTGGGGAAAATCTCTCTGTCCATAGTGCTAAGAGTACCCTCTGGTAGCATTTACCCTCTGGAAGCATTTCTTCCCTTACTCACCTACCATCTTGATCACATCTTCCATGATTTCATTTCAGCCTGCTGCTTTCCTTGACATCATTTTTCTAGTGCTGTTCTTACTTCTTCTAGGGTGGGCTCTTTTTCCTCTTTCATCGTGGGCTGTGTTTGGGGTAGTACAGCTTCTGTGCGGTTTTCTTCACTCAGAAGCTGCTGGAATGTGGAAGTACTCCTTCTATCTGTCATTGATGTCCTACAGACTGGTGAACAGGTTGTTGATGGCATTCCTATGTAAAGTAATGTCTATAATAATTTTATTGTGCAGCCTATAACCCTGTTAACACCTTGACATTTATAGAGTCTTTTTAGAAGTGAAAAACATTAAGTGTAGCCTGTCACAACTGCAAAGGATTACATTGCTCATTTAGTCCCAAAGTCTTTATCGTTTAAAACAGTATGGAACCATTCCTGATATTTGATGTATGAAAACCGTATATACAGAAATGTATGCTAATACTTTCACAGAAAAGTCATTTCGCTTACCAGAACTATTTGCTCAGTGGGATTCTGCCACTCGAATAAAGTAAAATAAAATAAGTAATTTTGTTATTAAAAATCTTAGTGGACTAAATAATTTACATATTTCTAGAAGTTGCCATGTTCACATTGTAAAATTTTAATGTAATTTCCATCTAAAATAAATGTTGTTTATTAACCCTGCAATCAAAAGTACACATCATGTATCTGCAGCTGGGACCATTATTTAATTTAAATAGAATCAAGTTACTATAGTAATTATTGAAATACATCCTCCTTTTAGCAGTTAACATTTTAGTTCTTCAAGCTGCCCATTTATAATTGTAATAATGGTCATTTTTTTTTATTAACTTAAAAGCTGAGCTCAAAAATAATTTACAGATTGCAAATAATGTGTTTCTAATCATGCAGTTTAATCATTTTAACTAAACATTTTTTTCCTTTTGTCTTTTTTTTTTCATTTAGATCAAAAATTACATCAAGTAAATTTAGTCGATATTAACAAAACAAAATAAATAAATCTGTAAATATCATAACTGTAGTCTATATACATAGCATGTAATTTTTATAGTTATTAGTAAACATATTTCTTTTCTATTAGTTGTGTTTTATTGACCTTTTTTTACAAGACATGACTGTCATCCATTTAAGTTACACACGTGTACTTGATAAATATGTGTTATAGTTTAATTGCAACTGTCCTTATTCTGAATGGTTCTCATACTGTCTTACTTTCAAAATTTTTATTTGACTGCTAATGAACTGTAATTGCTATAGCTTGCAGTAATAGTATCCTGAGTATCACATGTAAGATATCATTGTATTCCACAGCATGCACAGTCATGTAGAATTTCAGGGTTTGCTACAGGTACTCTCATGCTATTTGCTCATGACGGACTTGCTCACAGTCACTTGCTCGAAAAGGCAAGGGCACAAACTCCTGTTATCTTTATCTCCAGTAATTACTTAGTCCTCCCAATTCCTTATGCTGTAAACTAAATAGCATTCTAGAGACATAAATCTAACCACAAAACAACTTCCCACTCACTAACCTTAAAAATCCCTTCCAACTCCCTAAATCTAAAATTCCTCTTCCTAACCCTAAAACTCTTCTTACTCCCTAAACCTAAAACCCTCTTTCCACTCCCTAAATATAAAATCTCTTTCAACCAATCCCTAAATCTAAAACTCCTTTCACTACTGGTTCCTAATCCATACTCCTCCCCTCTCCCACTACCTCACCATGGCTGCCTCATTTAGCTCAGAGATTTAAATAATTTCATTGGGTAAGCTATGCCAGCTGCTTGCTTGAACTTATTTTGGAATTTGGGCATGAGTGGCTGACTGCTGTTCATGTCCCTGGCTTCGAGACAGTAGCCTTCAAGCATCTGAGACTTGTGCCCTTAAAGGCGTCCAAGAATTTCTTTCTATTTACAAATGTACATGTGTCTAGTAGTTCACAACACCATCTTAATACAGTTTTGCATTTTTAAAATGACTTTTGTCCAGTTCATTATATGATGAGAAAGGTATGTTTTGTTTTTTTTATAGATTTCTTAAAGGCAAAGTCACTAGGCTGTTCTTACCACAAACTGTCTATTAATTCTCTTTGCCTGCCTGCTGACATTACAATTTTGTTACAATTTTAAAATTTCTTTTCTGTTCCTTATTTTATAACTTTGTCTCCTTCTTTTCCTAGCTTCAGTATATTTTAGCTTTTATTCACATTCACTGTCTGGAAACTGCACTATGTTTGCCCATTGCCTGTGAACATTACTCTTTAATATAACCTTCATTAATCATCATATCTGTAGAAATCTTGCTTCTTGTCAAAAATGTGATTTCAGAGAACAATTTTGCCTCTTACATAGCAGATACCCACAGGGTATTCAATCCATCACTTCTGGTGGATGGCAGATTGTCCAGAAAGATAAATTAATGCTAGATGCAAGTTTTTAGAAACTTGTAGTCGATAATACCACAATACCCACAATTCTTAGAAGTGATTAATATATGTATTGTGCATTTAAATGTATTGCAAACTTCAACTCTAAGTTTTACATGTAAAAAGGTCCAAAAAGTGTAGCATTTTTCTGTGTGTGTTCCTGTAGAAAAAGCAAGTAATCAGCATAAATGCAGTATTGTTTTGGAAGTTACTATGCCACCTGCACAATAGATCTATTTCAGGTTCATCATTAAAAATGTATATCTGCATATAAGGAGAGGTAAAAGATTCAAGCACAATGTTTTATTCTCCAGTGAAGTTCACTTCATCTTAGTAGTAGAAATATAATCATGGTTTTCCTTTTGCATTGCCAGAAACTGTGCTCTTTTTTGTTATTAAACAGTCCAAGTAATCAGTGCTGTTGAGGTCATGTTTAATATCCCTATTAATCTATGCTTATGTTCTCCAATATCACAGAACACAGCTTCTTCAACAAAATGCTTGAATGTTTTAATGAACTCGTCACTTGTTTTAGTTTAGGAAGCAGACTGACTCCAGTAGACACCAAAAAAACGAATGCAGAGAACCCCTCCTCTGAGCCCCATTATAAAGAGACATACTAGAGTGCCTGCTATACTATACTGTTGTGTACGTCATCAAACTACAAATTGTAAGCACAGCAGCAGGTTTGTAGTGTTAAAACTGTACTTTTCTTAAAGGTTATGTTAGCCTGAATGAAAATATGTCCTACAGGAGCTCCTTGCCTTCTACTCCAGAATGATTATTTAATTACACTTTCTTCCTGTTTTCTTGATGAAAATGATGAGAACTCTCTATGTGATGTGCTCCACATATTGTTTAATAGCACCAAATACAGTAACTCTGTAATAATGCAATGGCCTAGTCCCTACCACACCCAACCTATTACTATGTTGAAGCCAGTTACAAAACACCAGTGCATGGCTTCAGATTGTCTCAGGAAGCCTAAACTACAGAGGGTGAAGAAGTTGAAAAGGAAAACAGGATTTAAAAAGAAAAGTATGACAATTTTTTTTATTACAGGAAATATTTCTGGAGAAATCACCTATTTCACATGTTTCTCAGTTCCATTAATGCAATGACACTAAACATTAAGCCAGGCTTTTAAGAAGCAGGCATCACCACCGCCTTTATTTGAACCATCTTAAGTTGCTTTACAAAAAAAGTTATAATATGGAAGTTGAAATAATCCACTTAACATAGCAAGTCAGAAGACATTCCAGTAAGTTAGAATATCTCAAAGAATACTCTAAGAATAATAATTGTGCTAGTCTTGGGCTTCCAGAAGGTAAAGAAACTAACAATATGATTTGTTTTTTACAGCGTTATCTCCTAAAACATGTGTACATCTTTTCTTGTGTCTCAATATGTTACTGAATGTACCCACTGTGATCATTGGCCTAAGCCTGTCTTATGAGAACCAAGAGCTAATACCTAATAGTTATTTTGTTTTTTAACTATATGGATAAGACAGACATATGGCATACTGATACTAACCAAATTTGCATCTCACTGCTATGTAAACCATTTGCTTAGCAGTATATGAATCTGACCTGTTTGGGCTGTGGGGTGACCACAGTGCATGCAGATGAGCATTGGCCATGGTATGTGAGGGTAGAAGGATCCTAGGTGGCAGTGATGGTGTTCAGGTGGCTGTCCAATGCACCAACAAGTTGGTCCATGTATTAATAGCCCTCACATACATAATCATATAAGCCGCTCATTAAACTGATTGTTTTTGACATGATGGTGCAGCCATCTGTCTGTGCCTGGATTTCTGCCCTTCACATCTATTGTGTAATACCTGTTGTGGAAACCTTGTCAGGAAATGACCAGGAGGCATGACAATGATGATGATCAGCTCGCAACTCCTGTATCCATATCTTTGAAGGGCTCTTTGTCCAGAGCAGGTGCATGGACAAGGGACAGGCATGATGTGTGTATATATATATATATATATATATATATATATATATATATATATATATATATATATAAAATGTAATAAAACATGCATTTTGAGACATGCCTCCTTGTCTACATCACAGATGTGATTACAGAGGAAATATGATGGTATATATCATCCTCAGAGCATGTTAGAGGCATGAATTAAATTGATTGGCTGATATAATGCAATATCAGACTGGTGTATCTCCAAAACACACATGGGATGGTGTATTCATTTCAACTCCTACACCCAGACCTCTTCCAGGTATCAAGGATGTACTTCATGTTTCACTGTTGTAGTCATCACATTTGGGTTATCTGCCTGCAGGTAGCCCTCAGTCGGCCTGAATACCAGAGTCTTGGGTTTTTCTGCATCGGATGCTGTCACTTCTTCCGTGATGTCAGGACATCATGGGTATAAAACATGCAGCCGACACCATTACATCAGTCTTTCTTGCCGTGCAGTGTCCAAAGCAGAAGCAGTTCGCAAGTGCCAGTCGGTTGCCTCCTGAAATTTTCATTTTTCAAATTTCAGACCTGAAGTCTTCTAAGAGATACGTACCCTGTTGGGGATCCTTTTTTCTTGCTCTAACCAATGCCAGAAATAGTTAATAATTGTCTTGCCTGTGGAAAGCAAATACCTCACAGCGATTTTCATTCTTACTGCGTCACCTGTTTAGGTCCAGACCACGATGTTCCTCACTGTTGGTTTTGTGCCTTGTTCAACGCCCGAACTATTTGTTATTGGACTATTTTTGTCACTAATTTCTTTTGCTCTCATTCTCCGTATTCTGAAATGGCTTTGATAAGCCATCTGACTATCGATCTTTGGAAAAAACATAAGGATAAAGACAGAGACAGACCGCTTAGGCTGGTACTCAGTGAGGCGTCTTCGCAGCCCCTGATACCCATTTCTACAGATTTGCAGGCCTCTGTTGAGACCCTTTTGGAGTCCGGTATGTCACAAGTTGCTTTTTTGACTATGGAACCTGTGGATGTCTCTACCTTGGATGGGTCCGGAGCCGCTGTGCAGGCACCAGCTTCTGAGGGTGTATTCCAACCTTCTGATGTTTGTATTAAACCGACATCTTTATTTTTGTCTAAAACTACCGAATTTCTCAGGCCCAGAGTTTGCACTTTGCCTAGAAAACCGATGACCAAAGCATATGCTCAAGCTCCCACACCATGGAAACAAATGCTTAGCATGGCTGATGACCTTATAACTTTTATTAGGGGAAGCTAGCCTTCCCCCTCTTTAAGACAGGATTGATTTTCCTTCTGATTCTACAGACCACAAGCCTAATGACTCTGCTCCCTCAGATTTCCAGAACATTCCCTGTTCTACCTATGAGAATTCAGATGCAGAGGATTCCATCCCCTCTTCCTCCCCTCCAGAGGATTTTTTTTTGGTGAAACCTTGCATACCTTAACAGAGCATTTCTGTTGGGAATGCCAATACTACCCACAGTCCAAAAAGAGACTCAGAGAATTTTTAGACTTGCCTCAGCACAGGCCTCTAGCTATACCCCCTGTTCTGGAGATTGTAGAGGATGTCTTCTTGGAATCCAGCCTTAACCCTGATACCTTGTCTCCAGTGGCCAGGAAACCTGACAGGTACTACAGAGTACCTGATTCCCACAAGTTTCTCTTTAAGAATCCTACTGCGGATTCAGAAAACATTTCCCAGGGACCTAAAGGTATTAAGGCTACAATAGCCAAAAGCCCTACCCCTTCAGACATGGACTCTAGGGCTTTAGACAGATGGGGTAAGAAGATATACATCTCTGTTACTCTTGCCATCAGGGCTTTAAATTGTCAGTTTTGTATGTTAAAGTATCAGCAACATATTAATTAAACAGAAAATGATGTTGATTCCTGAATTTGCAGAACATAAAGATTTACACATGTTAATGCACTCTGCTAACCAAGTTGGAAAACATACTTTGCAATGTGGTTTTGATGCCTTAGAAGCATCTTGCAGGGCTGCTGTCACTGGGTCTGTTCTTAGAAGGCATGCTTGGCTTAAGGAACATATTCTGCCAGACTATGTCAAAGCAAAATTACTAGATGCACCACTAAATCAAAAATGCCTGTTTGGCAATAAAGCTGAAGAAGTTCTCAAAAAGATGGAGGAAAAGCTAAATCTATGCAAACTGTCAAGTATTTCCTACAGGTACAGCCACCTAGATTCAGTAGGCATTGGCCTTCTAAAAACTGATCCTTTCCAGTCCCTCCCAGATCTTCTCAGTCCTAACCTAGGGGCAGTATACCACCACCATTACAGTCTCAGGGTATGCACAGATCTAAGCAATGGAGTTCTCCCACCTCTAAAACAGGGAGTTGAAAGCCAACATCCTATGGTAAAATCTCACTATAACTTATCCTTAATTCTTCCAAGCCTTGCCCAAGTACTTGCACCCTTAGGAGGAAAACTTGCCCTACATGCAAAAAACTGGGGGTACATCACCCAGGACAGATGGGTCTTGAACATTGTATCCCAGGGATACAGATTCTACTTCCACTCACTGCCAACCCCAAGCGGATGGCCAGACCTCCCCCCATACCAGTGGGCAGAGGCCTAAAAGCAAGTACTTTTTCTTTTCAGTATCAAGGCTATTCGACCTGTCCCAGCAGAGCATAGGGGACAAGGCTTTTACTCCAGACTGCTTCTGGTACCCAGGAAAAAAAACTCTTGGCGCCCTATCCTGGATCTGTCTATTCTCAGCACCTTCCTGGAGGTTCCAAGGTTCAAGATGCTTCCTCTCCAACAGCTGCTTCCTATGCTAGCCAAGGACTCCTGGCTAGCCACCCTAGACTTAAAAAGAAGTTTATCTGCACATCCTCATAAGGGAATCTTGCAGAAAATACCTACGTTTCAGAATAGGCTCTATGCATTATCCGTTCTCTACACTTCCCTTTGGCTTATCTACTGCGCCCAAGGTATTCACAAAATGTCTAGCTCCAGCTATTGCATATTGCAGGCAGAGAAAAATTTAAATTGACACATACTTGTACGATCGCCTGATTCAGGCAGTCAGGACTTGCTACTCCAGCACCTGACATTTGTAAAGAGATTTCTAACTTCACTAGGGTACACCATCAATGAAAAGAAATCACATCAGGTACCCAACCAACAGTTTGCATTCCTGGGAGCAAGATTGAACACAACTTCCCAGATGACATTCCTCACTCCAGAAAAACAAATGTATTTGACAAACTACTTCAATCTACTGGCCACCAAAACCCAGCTATCTGCAAGAAAATTACTGCAAGCCCTAGGTTTCATGGCCTCTTGCACTCTACTAATTCCATATGCAAGACTGCATATGAGGAAACTTCAATGGTACTTAAAAAGTCTCTGGTGTCAACTTTCTCAGGACCTGGAAACAATGATTCCTATCATTCCTTACCTAAGGGCAGAGTTTGTTTGGTGGCCAGAGGCCTGCTACCACAACAAAGGACTGCCTTTCACTCTACCACCTGCTGCCCAAACCCTAACAGCAGATGCTTCAGACTATGCATGGGGGGCTTACATGGCAGGACAAGGTATTCTAGGCAAATGGAGCCCAAAACAACTGCACCTGCATATCAATCAAAAATAAATGGTAGCTCTACAGAATGCTCTGGCAGCCTTCAAGTAACTTATTCTTCCAGGGCAACTATTGATAAAGACAGACAACACCACAGTTATGTGGTACATAAACAAGCAGGGGGGAACCCATTCCTACCCAGTCTGCAGGATAGCCATGGCTTTGTGGAGCACAGCCTTGAGCAACCAAGTGCACCTGCAAGCTCAATACCTGCCAGGCAAACTAAATTCACTGGCAGATGACTTAAGCAGAAATCTAATGCACTCGCACGAGTGGAAACTGGAACCAAAATCATTCAAGATGCTGATCCACAGGTGGGGGGGACACCAGAGGTGGACCGCTTCGCTTTCCCTCAGAACTTTTAATTGAGAAAATATTGCACCAAAACTCCCCACACCCAAGCATGGAAAGTGGATGCTCTGTCCTTTACAAGGGAAAACCTCTAAATCTATGCCTTTCCCCCTCTGCCCCTCCTCTCGAAGATTCTACTAAAGACCAAACAGGATGAGCCAAGGACAATCCTGACTGCACCAGACTGGCCATGCCAGCACTGGTACCCACCTTTGCACAGTCTGACAGTACTGCCACCTTGGCACCTGCCTCATACCCTCTCTCTGCTGTCCCAGCAGGAGGGCCACATTTTGCATCCTCAGTTACAAACCCTGAACCTAGCAGCCTGGTTCATCCCCTGAACCCTCAGTAAACAGGTGCTAGATGTCATCCTGGAAGCAAAAAGGCCTACTACTAGAGAATCCTATTCCAAAAATTTGAAAAGATACTGTTCTTGGAGCCAGTCTTAAGGAATGGACATAAATGTGCCCAGCTTTCCTCATATTCTAGATTATTTAACAGAAATGTTCCACAAAGGCCTATCCTTCTCTTCAATTAAGATTCATGCCTCTGCCATCTCAGCTCATTCTAATACTGAGCCACCCCTCTTCTCTCATACTCTGCTCAAACAGTTCTTGAGAAGAGCCAAAAAATGAAGACCTCCCCCCAGTAGAGCTCCCACTCCAGACTGGGACCTTAACCTTGTATTGTAAAAACTCACACTTCCACCCTTTGAGCCTGCTGCTTCAGCAGAGTTACAATTCTTCTCCTGGAAAACAGCTTTACTTTTAGCCATCACTTCAGCAAGAAGAGTGTCTGTATTGCAGGACCTTATGACGATGAAACCCTTCATTATCTTCCATGCGGACAGGGTTCCCTCAGGACTAACCCATCATTTATGCCAAAGGTGGTATCTGGTGTGGCTTTAAACCAATCCATTCATTTGCCAATCTTTTTCCCTAATCCTCAGAATACGGGGGAAAGGATCCTGCACTCCTTGGATGTGCACAGGCAGCTTAGGTTCTTTCTGGACAGGGCTAAACCTTTCTGGAAATCTGACCACCTGCTAGTGAGTTTTGCTACAGGGGCAGAGGGAAAACCATTTCTGCATGGATAGCACACTGCATCCATTTCTGCTGCAAACATCATGGGAAACATGCCCCACAGGGAATCAGAACACATTCCACTAGGGCTACAGCAACCTCTACAGCATCTCTCTTTACTTCTATTTATCCTTTTTGATTGGCATACCTTATATCAGCCTTTTGCTGGGTATGTTCCACACCATGTAATTGCTTCCTATTTAGGGGGCTCCTGACATCTGGGGCAAGAAAAACTGATGTAATGGCATTGGCTGCATGTTTTATACCCATGATGTCCTGATGTCATGGAAGAAGTGACAGCATCCGATGCAGAAATCCCAAGACTCTGGTATTCAGGCTGACACATGTCTACCTGCAGGCAGATAACCAAAATGTGATGACTGCAACAGTGAATGCACTCAAACATCTACATTTATGGTAAGTGTACACAACCGTACTTTCTTTCCATGTCCCCAGACAGAGACAAAAGGAACTCTTCCATAGAAATGAGACTGATCAGTTTTGGCAGACACCCACCTGTTGCATCCTCTCCTATTCAATAGTGTGATCTTTTGACTGGCATGCAGAATCATGTCTGTGACTTTGCAGAGGACCTCACAAGATGTCCTGTTGTGCCTTCTGAGAGCATTCATGCCCACCACAAGCTCACACCACACATAGTCATAGCAGATCAGTTGCTCTTATATGCTTCCAGTATCCCACTATCTGTGGGTGTAGACACCCTGTAGTAACATTTCCATTTCTGCCTGGGAGAACTTTCTAGGCACTTCCTTTCCTTAGGCACCATGACTCAAGAGGAATGAGGACATACAGCTTTGGTCAGTAAACAGACACATCATATGCACATCGACAGCTGTAATGTTCACATAACCATGTGATGAAGGCACCATGCTAAGGTGTTGTGCCTACCATATACATGTCCACATAACATTGCAAGAAGCTGCCATGATGATGGACCGCTTGTAAAATATCCCATGTCAGCTAGTTAAGTATATTTGTGCCCAGTACAGCACAGCCAGCAAGTGATACACATATGCATCCCTGCCCAATGTCTAGTATCCTGTGTGCAGTTACCTCCTCATCTTGTCCAGTACATACCACATCTGATGCATATACACAGATAGTGTACATCACAACACAGTACTCCCTACCAGTGAGGGTAGTGCACCACAATCACAGTCAATACATTGGTGAGCTACTTCTGCCTCACCAAAGCCCTGTACTCAGTCATCTGCTGTTACAAACCTCCCTGTTTTCCTACTGTACTTGTCAGTGGATGAAAACATTTTACATTTACCCAGCCATTCTCTCAACCTGCTTATGACCAGTGCCCCCATACCACATCACATGTTTCATTCTCCCAAAATCTGAAGATGACTGGAGTATGCTGAGAAAAGCTCTGTCAAACATCTCCCTGAGCCTCCCCACCATCCTGTCAGAAGGTACATATGGAGCAATCTACATCCAATGACAACAAACAAGTACACCTGTCAATCAGTTATTCTCCTCACTAAATATTGTCTTGTCTACTGTTACCTTAGCAACACATTTCTATCCACTTTTGACTGAAACCACAATCCAATATAAGTTCTACTTTCTGCTCCAACAAAGTTTGTTGTGTAACGAGCACTGCAATAGCCATGATTGTCTTTATCACCCAGTTTTGAGCCCCATAGTGTGGCAGTTATGCTAATGTAGCAATTTAGGGTAAATTTCTCTGACTTGCACATTTCATGCACTGCATACAAGTCCCAGACTGCACAGTGAAGATTGTTACACATGCATGGGGAGGCCCATGACCTTGAAAGGGTTACAGAAACCTTAATTATCCTCCTTCCCTATAAGTGTACAGTGCAAGTAGAATGGATGCTGATGTGAGGTTGTGTAGTGAACATAACTTTCTGTCAGCATGCTTCACCCCATGACACACTGCCATCCTTTTTATTAACACATAACTGTATTGTGACCGTAGACTGCATTGTGCTGCCCATCTGCATGGCAATGCACATCACTTGATAACTGTAATATCTGCTGATATGAATTTGCTACCAGTTTTTCTAGACTGCAACCTGTGAACTGGCATTGGCTTCTGAGGGTGCTGAGTGTAGAAGGGTTTCTCTGTGGAGTATGAAGGAAATAATAAAGATCAGTGTTTCCCTCCTGTATAGGGATCACAAGGGGTGCCTGCTGCAGGACTCTAATGAGAGTCTCCAGTGCAAATTGGATGCCTGGTAATCTCTTGCCAGGATGATGAGTGGTAACATGTGCATCACCCACTTTGGTGATCAGTGGTAGCATAAACACATTGCTGCCATGACCTTCATAGCCAATAGGAAGAGGAGGTTATGGACAGTCCACCAGAGCTGTATACTGTGCATTACTGACACATGGTTAGTGGTACTTATGTAGCCATAACTGCTTAACCATATGCATGGCTTGTGGGTCATTAGGAGGAGGTTTTAATTGTATATTTGATATTTCTGAAACTCCAAATAAAAGACATCTGTGTATATCTGCTCTATCAAAAGCTTTAAACAAGTGGGTAAAATCATTTCATCTTGCATATACTTTCAAATTTAAAGAAGATAACTCATTGTTGTTTTCCCATCAAGATCAGAGATTTGGTACCCAAACTAGAATAAATAAGAGATTTGCTGGCCATGACTTACACTCGAAAATCATTAATTTCTCAATCACTCCCTCCTCCTTTTCAGACCACAATTCATTAATACTAAAACCTCAAAATGGGTACAAACCATTAATCTTTAAGGCCAGAATTCCAGCATATACAACTAAAATTAGAGTTCAAACCCTGGTTATTATCTGAATTACAGTTCTTCTTAGATATTAATTACACTGCAGAGGTAAATAAAATAATGATATGGGACTCATTAAAAGCTTACATATATGGTAAAACCCTAACGTGGTATAAAAAAAAATCAGAGAATAAGATTCCAAATTATTAGATGTATAATCCAAACTTTTATCAGTAAAAGCTGAAAAAATCAAAATCAATTGGAGGTGAAAAAAAGTAGAAATATTAAACAATAAATACAACAAAATTCTAACACATAAATAAAAAACTAAAACTTAATACCTTGGCCACTTTTCCCAAATATTCGCATAATTTATCCACAAGAATCAAAATACAATCGAAAGCTAATAACATGAAAAGTATCTTCCTTGAAATGAAAGGGAAAAATGTCTTGGATATAGCTGACATTCTTGATGCCTATACAAGTCACTATATGGAACATTTCCAAAAAGAAAATATACATATTGATCAATTAAATCTAGATGAAAAATGTTCTAATATTAAAAAAAAAACCCCAGAAAATTAAATCTAGATCTGCAAGCACCCATATCCTACAAAGAAATTACAGATGCAATAAAAGATGGTAAAAATAATAAAGCTCCCGGTATAGATTGCATAATTATGGAAATATATAAACTTTTTCCTTCATAGATACTATCCCTCTTCCATAAAACTCTATTAGAAATTCAGTAACATGATTTAATAACAGCCTCTTGGAGATATTCCTTAATCATACCAATCCTAAAGGAAAACAAATCCCCAAACTTCTGTACCTCATATAGACCTATATCATTATTAAATAATAACTATAAGATACTTATGACAATATTAACTAACAGAATTAAATAACAAAATTAAAATACCACTATCCAAAACAATAAATAATGATCAAACTGGATTTATATATCATAGACACACACATGACAATATTGAAAGGATAATTTCTCTTATAGATTATGTTAATAAAGAACATAAAGAAACACTCATAATTGGCTTAGATATAGAGAAAGTCTTTGATTCCTTAAATTGGGAATATTTATTCAAAATCCTAATGCTATTTGAATTTCCTGCATCCTTTGTTCATCTCCTAAAGAATATATATATATATATATATATATATATATATATATATATATATATATATATACAAATAATTTAGTGTATGTCAATTTAGGTCCTTTTACCTATAAATCTATACATATAACAAGAGGCATTAAAGAAGGATGTCCCATGTCACCAATTCTATTTGCTCTGGCTATTGAAATATTGGCAGATTCAGTTTGTAACAATATAAAAATCAAAGGAATAGATGTTTATGAACAGTACAATTCTAAAGTAATGCTAGATGATAACATATTACTAACGTTATCTAATACAAAAGAGAAAGAAGCATTAGATATATTAATTGACAAATTTCACATGACTTCAGGACTCCATATCAATAAACCAAAATCAAAATTATTATTTTTAAATTAAAAAAAAAGAACAGCAGACTAAGGCGAATTGCGTCATAGGAAACAAGAATTTACCTTAAAATATCTAGGAATTGAGTTATGCAAGGATAATAAAGAATTAGTCTCAAAAAACTACAATAATATCACCAATACAATTAAAATCTCTGTGGAAAAAATGGAACAAAATAATATTAACATTTCAAGATAGACTACAGGTAATAAAAATGGTTTTACTGCCCAAAATCCTATATGTAGCCTTGGCAATACAACTGTTACCAGAAAGGAATATACTTAAAGAAATAAATTCATGCCTAATAAAATTTTTATGGTTTCCCAAAAGAAACAGAATAGCTTTAATACATCATATCAGATAATGGAAACAGGGAAGATTAAACTCCCTGATATAGAAACATATATAAAAGCATCAATATCTAAAACAATCTCAGATTGGATAAGTCCAAATTACTCTACAAATTGAAAGAATTACTAACTGTAATATCAATGAATGAATTTGATTTACAAAGAAAAAATTCAAATAACAGTTAAAAACAATTTGCCAAGGCACATATTATGTATTAGTATGCAATATAACATAGCTAAACCCACTAAAACGCCTATGATTAATTACTACATTTATTCATTTAGGAAAATTATTAATGCAAATATAGATTTACAAATCTGGTTTGATCTTTTAACACCATTTATAGTCACAAAGACTTTCCACATAAAATATATAGAGAAATTATTAATTCCTGGGAATAGAAAGGATTTGTTTGTTGGCTCCAATGTATCAAAGAACTAAAACTTTTAGATATGCAAGTAATAAAAACAACATACAAAATTCCACAACAGGACTGTATACTGTGTATTACTGACATTCACAAGATTTAAGCTGAATAATTAACAATTCTTTATTTAAAAAAATACCTAAATTTACGAAATACATATATGAAATCATATATAATGACTTTGACATGGGAAACAGTATTTAAAAAATTTACAAAATATTGATAAATTACAAAAACATTGATAAACTATAAAACAACACCCAAAACCTCATATTGGAAATATATAACAAAAGGACACTCACTACAGTTAACTGAAGATATTAAAACAAATATCTTATTATCAATAAAATATACATCCTTTACTCAATACTGGAAAGTTTTTAATTGGAAATGCTTGCACAGAGCATTCTTAACCTCAGACAGAATCAGTAAAATTAGTTCTTCCATAAAAGGAATATGTTGGAGATGTGAGCAAGTACACAATGCAGACTGGAACCACATTTTCTTTGATTGTGTTAAAATTAAGCCATTTTGGAATGGTAATAATAACTTTCTATTTAACTAAAGCGCTCTTGTATTATTAAATGTGAACAAAGGTCCTCATTTGAATAGGTCAAACATGTATCTGGTATGGACTATACTTCCAATTTCAATGAAGTGTATAACAAGAAATGGAATACAAGCACAGTACCAACTTTGGAAGACTTCTACAACCTACTGAAGACCACAGCATTATTGGAAATAAAAATTAAAGAACTAAGAATTTACCCAAAGCCATTTTTCAACACCCTTTGAGGAAATGTCTTATCATTGATTGACACTATACAATAATTGATCAGACACTCTAATAATGGATTGGACATACTTATAAAGTAACTGTATACATTAAGATCTGTTATAGTGTCAGGCTAATGTAAATAGTGCACATAATTTAAGATGTTATGTATAAATACTATGGAATTCATTCAAATGTATTTGAAAAATAAAAACATTCTGAGAAAAAAAAATTCTACATCTAAGCCACAAATTGCAACTGGCATTCTACCATTGTCCACAAAATGTAATGTCATTAACATAGGTATTACATTGTCAGATATTCTTTTTTACCATGAAAATCCACATTGATCCTCTTGTATAACTTCTGGCTGAACACTGTCAAACCTAGTTGACTAGATTGTCATGAAGCATTTATAAGTAATCATTCTTTAAAATCATCATTGGCCTGTATGACCCTGGATCTTTCAATTTCCTTTCCTCTTTAGGGTTTATTATTAGAATTTCCTCTTTCCGTGATTTAAACACAAAAAGAAAAATCTAGCAAAGCTTGACTGTTCAGTGTGTGATATATTAAACCTCTTGTATTAGAGGCAACATGGGATATATGCAAAATACCCTTTAAGGATATCAGGTCCTTCAACTAAATGACAATTCTGGATGTCCATGACTTTTCTTTTTAGTGTATTTATGGGCAGTTTCAGGCCAGTAAAGCCAAAACCCATTAACTGTGGACATGCATGTTTCTGCCTTCTTATGACATCAGCAGTGCAACAAAAGTGGAATGTTTGGCTAACATTTGGAAAGACAGGGTTATTTTTCCCAACTGATATCCATAAACATGAGGGTGTCTGCAAAATATCCCAACTGAAACTGTCCATAAATAGACTTACTTTCCTTAGGAGATTAGAATGTTTATTATCAGCGACCAGTTTCTGATTACTAAAGAGCTGTGATTGGCAGGTTGAATAATGATGTGGTCTTAGAGAAGTATTTAAATGAATGTGATTAGGTTATTTGATATGTCTGATCAACAGTTGTCCTAGAGGGATGCAAAAGCATTAACAATTATTCTGTTTTATTTTATTTTGTTTTATTAAAGTTCTATTTTGCTCCCTTGTGGCCTTGTTTGTGACCTATTTGTTTGGCTACTAGATATAATTTACTGTACATAAATTTGCAGAACAGCTTTACAAATCCATCCAATGAGGTCCTTATCTTTAATCTAACATTCAAACATTGAAAGACGCAGGCTCAGTACACATGATCATTGAACTTATAAATATAAAATATATGTGGAGCATCATATGCAGAAATGGAAGACATATTTCAAAGTTAGACAATTACCTTGACACTTATATAATGTCTACAACAGGAAAGCAATTTTGAAAAGAGACAGGAAATGAATAACATTAGTTTAGTATTAGTTTACTGGTTAAATATAGACAAACTATACAAAAACAAAAAAGAGATATGAAGTCATATGAGATGCATTATAACATTTATATATTTCAAGGAATAATGGATAAAGTGAAAGTGGACTGGAAACAAATGACACAGATACTGCTGTGTGGAAATAAATGAAACTTAGAGTGATATATAATAATCTGAAGGAATGAGATAATTATGAAAAACATGTACAAGCAACATCTACTCTATTGATAACTGCGCTATTTGAGAAAATAGATTTAGAATATTATCAAATGCATAAGAAGAATATTAATGTAAATGGAAATAATGCAACTACTTTGATATATATATATATATATAATATATATGCCCTTTTATATATATAAAAACCTAAAACCATTCTAAAACAACATAATCATATGTAAATAAATAAATAATATGAAAAAAAATATATATGTATATATAATAATATATACATAATACATAGAAATCTATCCAAAACAAAAACATATATTCTACTACAACTACACACACACACAAACTGATCATTCCATTTACATCATATATGCTACAAGCATATATATATATATACATAAAAACAATAAAACAACCTATCACCATAATATCACCATTCCTATGCTACAATGGTATGTTTGATTGAAACCTTCCCATTAAGTCCTGGGGTTGATCAGATCTTAACCTCATAATCAGATGGATGGTCTCCCCTCTGTCTGTATATGCCTGATGTCCCCACTCTGAAACTGGGGCTAACCTCTCTCTATACCATGTGCTTGGACAATGCATTAACCTTGGACTTAGTCCTGATCTCATACAGTCCCCTGACACATGGAAAACATGCCTAGCATCATGAGGGTTGACAAAAAAAACAGGGACTACTACAAAAAAACCCAAATTACAATGTCCACATGGGCATGTGCCATATGTGGATACATGGTATACATGGTGCTTCTTGGGGGGCAAAAAAAGTCTCAGGTTCAACTTGTTCTTATAAATGAACCTCGAGCTTCACCCACACCCTCTAACCATTATTCAGCCTCTCATACTCTGCAGAAAAATATGGAAGGGCAACATCCCTTCTCAAAGTGGCAATACTTCTCTCAACATCCAAAGTGCTATAACCACGATCTTTAAACCTATCACATAAATCATCCAATTCCTCTGCAAACCCAAGGTCAGTAGGATTATATCTAGAGACCCTCATGGTTTGTCCCGTGGCAAGGTTTTCTAAAAACTCTGTTTACCCATATTACTTACTCAACCTCTCAACAAAACATCCAAATATGGAAATCTGCTGCTGAAATATTCATAACTAAGCTTAAGGTATTCAGAGAAGAGGTATTAACATCAATAATAAAAACAACGCCAGATGAACCTGTGGACCCTGAATCACAGAAATATAAAGCGATGGGTGACATCCAAAAACTATATAGCTGTTTCAATATCACATGACTTTTCAATAACAACAACATATGTACATGTATCCTGTCCACAAACACAGTAACAATATTCCTGGGGGTGGGGGGGTTTTCATTTCATCTCCATCTCATCTCTGTCATCCCTGCTCATCTCCTCCCCTCCTTGTGCTCTATTCTCTGATAGGAAAGGGTGTCTAACATCATAGGTAACAGCACCTACACCACCCCCTCTTCAAGGGGGTTCAGCCTAGCCTCTCCTCTCGACCTCGGGGTCCAGGGTCCAGGTTACTCTGTTCAATCTAGACCACCAGTGGCAGTTTTGTTCTACACTAAGGATGTAGGTGTAATTAAGGATAAGGATATTCTAAATTGGGATATTCTAATGGTAGATCCTGAGGTTAGAGAAGGGTGCAGCTCAGGTTCATTTATAAGAGAAAAGAAATAGTGACCCCTAAAGAGCAATTGTAACCAAGCTAGAAAGCACCAGGTGTGTTGACATCATGACATTGTGCATTTGTGCCATGTGGACATTGTAATTTGTTTTGTTTATAGATTTTGTCCTTCTAGACATGTTTTCCATGTGATGCTTGTTCCACATGTGACTTAATGGGAAGGTTTCAATCAAACGTTTTTTGAATCAAAAAAAAACTGAGAGATACCATATACCATTATTATATAGGTGAGGAATGGTGAATGGTGATATTATTATGTCATTTTATTGTTTTTATGTATATATATATGTATAGCAATGATGTATGAATGAATGAATGATGTCAGTTTGTGTTCGTGTAGTTTTTTAGAGAATATATGTTTTATTATGATGGATTTTTCTATATATATATATATATATATATATAATATTCATTATATGTTGTTTTTATATTTATGTATATATAATGTATATTATGTTGTTTTTATTTTTGTTTTAACGGGGTATAAATATATAAATTAATATATATATATATATATATATATATATAATAAAACACCAGTTACTATCATTTTGTTTTATCATTTTGGGTTTGCTTTTGCTGGCCTGGGTGTTAACTCCATGCAGACGTATTGTTTTTGGATACTTCGTTTTTCTACTTCTAGCATGTACCCCAAAACGTTAATGATATAAACTGAACTGGTAATCTTTTGTATGTGGTGATTTTTTTTTTTTTTTTTTTGTAAAAAGAATAATTTAAAAAAAAAAAGTTTTGTTCAGGTGTTCATGAGGGTTACAGTGTGTGACCTGA
>NC_056727.1:854152187-854234687 GCF_019279795.1 Protopterus annectens
GGTCTATTTTTCATAAAATTGTGGTTTTCTGGCAAATCACTGGCTAATCATTAAAGACTGAAGTCAGACAATGACAGACGTTTGAATTTCAATCTTCATATCCTTCAGAAAATTCATGCTAGTAAAAAAACATTCTATCAACATTCAAAGTTTGTAAGAGCAATATTTAAAAATGTGTCCCTATTTTTGGGCCTTTGCTCCCCCATTATTAATGGCTTTGTCCAGATTTCTTTCTCTAAGAGATTGAGAGGTATGCGTTCATGTTATACTAACAACTAACATTCGTGTGCTGCATTGACATTTAGAGCAGCACTGTTACATTTTATTTCCAACTGCTTTTTCATGCTTCAACATGTCTTATCTAGCTCCATACTTTTAACTGGCTCTTTAACGCTTATGTTATCCATGTGAAAATTAATTATCTTTCTAATGCCAAATATTTTTTTGGAAGAAAAACTTTCTTATTATGTTTCCCTGGTATTTGAGTTATCTGTAACTTAAGTTCTTTGCTAACATCAGTAAATTTACATTTGAGCAATATTCTTTAACCTTGTGTAATAAACATTTGTGCTTTAATATGGCAATAACCCCAGCTTTCTAAATTCATCAAACTGCAAGAGTTTCTTTTAAAATTCATCTAAGTGTGCATCTGTTGTGCTTGATATATTTTTATAAATATTGTAAACTTTTTCTCTTCCCATTTATAAAAACAATGGTTTGAGTTTTACCTCTGTTTCGATATTTAAAGCACTTTCATAGATCTGGTAACATTTTCCCTAGCTAGACCTTTATGCTTTCAGAGAATGGCAATCTGCCTAGTAAACAGGGATTTGTAGGCACTCTTCTTTTATGATTGGTATACTTTCTTTTCCTCCTATGTTTCTTATTCCTGAAACAGTTTATATATTTGTATATCTTTACTGCAAACAGATTTGAATGCTAGAATGATGTGTAATTTTCTTAAAACATTTCACTTTCAGACACATGCTTGTGTTCTTGACCAGTAGTCATACATCTGCACTGAGAATGTCACTGCTTGAGCTTGTAACATGGAAAATGCCAAACTACAAGGTTTCTGATTTTAATGTTTTCTTTTCTCCTTTTTATTTTCTCACTAATTTTCCCAATTTCTCACTAGTTTCCCCACTTTTGTATGTACAGTAAAACAAAGGAGAACGTATGCTTCAAATAAATGACAGTAAGAAAAATATAATTAAGCAGTATCCCATGACTGGATTTGGATAATACCAGATTTACCTATGGTTGGTGTGGTTTGATCATTTCTTTAATATTGTTATTGTATAATGGTGCTGTAGTGTTCATTTACTTCCTTCCATGTTTGATGTTTTAATGCACATGTGTATGGAACTTATGTTTTCACCTTTGCACAGTACATCAGTGTTGCTTAAAAGAAGTAATAGAGAAAAGAGATCATCCAATGCTGTTTTTTTTCTTGACAGGCTAATGCAAGAAACCTGGTCAAAGCCCAACACAATGGGGGGGTGGGACAACAATCCAAAAATAGGGACAGATTTTATAAACTTAGAAAATTACTGGAACGACAGGTTTTGTGCTAGTGCGCATTTTCTGAAGGATATGAAGCCTAAACCTCAAATGTCTGTCATTATTTAATGACTTCAGTCTCTACTAACTTGCTAGAAAACTACATTTTTATGAGGAAAAGATGAAAACTGTGATGCAAAAATTTGGACATTGTGCAAAAATCAGGACATTTGAGAGGTACGACAGTCATTAACGAGATTTGCCTTAACACACAATTATTTTATTTTTAATAGAAAAACTTTTCTCCAAAAATAAGGTACAGCAATGGGGCAAATTTTGTCCTCCTTATGCCATTATTTTCATGTCCTGTTTTGAAGATGTGTGCATGTACCCAATAGACTTTTTTTGAAGTTTGTCTTAAGGTATAAATGTAACACTGATGATTTTATTTTCATCTGTAGAAGTGATATGAAAGAGTTTGAAGGGTTTATACAACAGCTGAATAATAACTCATTTGTTTGGAGTTTACAATTTCCATTAATAGGCAATCCATACAGTTTTTGACATGGAGCTATATGTGGATAGTAATAATATAGTGCAATTTATGCCTTTTAAGAAAGTGACTGCAGTTAATAAATTTTTACGTGCCAGCAGTTCCCATCCCCCTCTTCTGTTGGAGTCTTTACCAGATGGAGAGTTTAAACATACTTCTGAAGAACATTTGTTAGATTGTGACTTCAGGCAAGTTACAGAAAAACTGTTGATCATTTCTATAGTTTGTAGGACAGTGGTTATGCTAAAGCCTCCATAGAAAAAGGCCAAAAATAGAGTAAAGCGTGTTGTGTTCACCATCACCACTAGGTTTACTAAATTTTCTCCTTTTCTACTATGATGAAACAATCAGTAGATAGTTTATGGCCAGTGGTTTGTTTTGATGAAGAACTGGGGGTTTGTTTCCTAAGACGGTGACCTTTTACTTATGGTAGGTACAGTAATTTAAAAGAGATTTTGAACTCCAAAAGTGTTGCAGGATGGGCTAAAAAGGCAGGCAAGTATAAATGTGGTAAATGCAAGGTATGTGTACAGGTTAGAAATATTTCTAATTCTAAAATCAATGGCAGGAAGTATGTGGCTTTTGATTATTTCAAATGTTGTTCATGTGGGGCGGTTCACAGAATGGAATGCAGATGTGTTCCCACTAAGTAGTATACAGACCAAACCAAGACCATGGTAAAAGTCTGTATATTAGAGCACTTGGATGACTTTAAAAATAAGAACCTAGATAGTCCAATTGCTGATCATGTCCATAGGGTACATGGGGGAACATGTTGATAGTTTGTTTTTTAGTGTGTTAGCCAAATGACATTTACTGAGTGAGGGAAATTTCAGACAAAAATTGTTGGAATTAGAAAGTAGACGTATATTAAATTAAAGGACATTAATTCCTAGAGGTCTACATTTAGATATTAATTTAAATGTTTAATATTAAGCATTTCTATATGAATTTATAGACATATTTTTGTTATTTACTGTACTAGCACTTTAAGTATTGTTGCAAATAGTATGGAGCCTTTAAGATACACTTAAGTGTATAACTGTTTAAATTAATTGAAGATTGTTTAAAAGGTTGTATAGTGTGATGTAATTTATTCTTTTGAAGATATTGGAGCAAGTAAAGTTCTTTTGCAGTGATTAAGTTGCTCTGTTTTGTTTGTGTTTCTTATATTTTTTCTTGTCAGGCTTAATGCAAATAACCTGGTCAAAGCCCAACACAATGAGGGGGGGGGGACAAAGATCCAAAAATAGGGACAGATTTTATAAACTTAGAAAGTTACTGAGGTTTTGTGCTAGTGTACATTTTCTGAAGGATATAAAGCCTAAACCTCAAATGTCTGTCATTATTTAATTACTTCAATCCCTACTGACTTGCAGAAAACGTCTGTCATTATTTAATTACTTCAATCCCTACTGACTTGCAGAAAACTTAATTTTTTATGAGGAAAAGACAAAAACTGTGATGCAAAAATCTGGACATGGTACAAATATTAGGACATTTGAGAGCTACAACAGTCTGATGAGATTTTTGGATAGACAGTGCAGAAATACAAGAAAAATCAGGTGTATTTCTGTTTCCTTAGTTTTGCAGAACATACCTAATTTTTCTTGCATTTTACACTGTCCTGCATAGCATATGCCAATAGAAAAGTCTGGCCCCTCAATGGTACTTCAGTGGCCAGACATTTTTCTGTTGGTATCAGCTTGATTTAGAATGGGTGTGCTGATTGGGCTGTCCAGTGTGGTTGTTTTTGAATACTACTAAGAAGTCATTGTGTAATTGTGGCTAGCTAACATAACACCAGTGTAGCTCTGTCATCAAATCACCAGAAAGATTGCTTTCTCTAGAAACAAATGTGCTTACCTTTTTCTACAGCATAACATGTACAATTAGGATTTGGTAAGAGAATCACACTGCACATCTTGCCAGTGTAGGATTCAACATAATTCCCACATCCACAATTCAACATAACTCCCACATCTACCATTCAACATAGCTCCTACATGTACAATTCAACATACTCTTACATTTACAATTCAACATAACTCCCACATCTACTCCCACATCTACAGTCCAACATAACCCCCACATCTACAATTCAACAAAACTCCTACATGTACAATTCAATGTAACTCTTACATTTACAATTCAGCATAACTCCCACATCTACAATTCAACATAACTCCTACATGTACAATTCAATATAACTGTTACATTTACAATTCAACATAACTGTGACACCTACAATTCAACATAACTCTTACATCTGCAATTCAACATAACTCCCACATCTACAATTCAGCATAACTCCTACATATACAATTCAACATAACTCCTACATATACAACTCAATGTAACTCTTACATATACAATTCAATGTAACTCTTAAATATACAATTCAGTGTAACTCTTACATCTACAATTCAGCATAACTCTTGCGCCTGCAATTGAACATAACGCCCACAGTTACAGTTCAACATAACTCTTACATGTACAATTCAACATAACTCTTATATCTACAGTTCAACATAACTGCCACATCTATGATTCAATATAACTCCCACATCTACAATTCATAATACAACCTGACATCATATTGCATCCCCAGCTTGCAAGCTATATTATATAATTTGTTTTGATATACAGATTGTAGAACAACTTATATTTTTTTCCATCACAGAATGATTTCAGGTTACATACTGCCTAGAAGAAGTTTGTTCTGCTCTACTTGATCTCTGTTTACCTGCCATGCATTTCCCTGGATGTGCCTGTTTTTTATTGGAATAATGGCCAGTCTGCATGAGGTCCATCTTTATACGATGTTAAATATCCATAGTGTTTAGTACAACACCCTTAAGTGAAATGCTGTATTCCGTCAACGCTAAAGTTCTTTTTACAGCTGTGAACTGGTTCCGTAAGGTAAACCTCATGTGATACAGCCATATTAAACAAGGGAGTGAAGGAGTAAGGACTGGGTTACATACTAATATTTTTGAACAGATTTTGCATTCTGCAGCAGTGACAGCTATTGACATGTAGAAATGATATATACAGCTCTATTGATTTTCTGTTTATGTCCTCAGTTTTAAAATCAAATTTGCTATATTTTGCCAATTAAGCAGTCTATTTAAACATAAACTATGGGCTGTCATTGAAATCAATAATGCCAGATGATTTACCTACTGACATTGTACTATTTTGTTGAGCAACCTTCTCCCAAGATAATTTTTCTCCTAATCTGCTAATTTTATATACTAACTCCCAAGATCATACAATCTCTGGTAAAGCATATATTCCCTTACTCATGGATTGTCAATCTTGCACACCTGTCGACCATTGTTTTGCACTGACCAAATTGTGCTGATCAAACAGACATCAGCAAAACTGGTCATTTGATTAGGTTGTAGAACTATATATCTATATATATATATATATATATATATATATATATATATATATATATATATATATATATATATATATATATACATACAGTTTATATTTATATAATATATATAAATATATATATATATATATATATATATATATGTATATATCTCATCTACATATATAACGTAGTCAGCTCATGACTGCTAGGATGTTATTTTTGATAGACATGAGTTGTGCAAAAAAAAAAGAGATAGAGCATATAAGGCAATCCATTGTCTTGTTTTATTAAGAAAGGCAAGACATCAACTTCAGTTTTATTTAAGTGCTGAGTCCCAGACACTTTACAGTTAAATTAAGCATAAGATATAATATAAACCAAAAAAAAATCAAGCACAACAAACTAAATAGAAACAAATAAATACATAAAACATCAAAAACAGCAATAAAACAAGATAGTAGCCAAATATATAATGTAACTCTATCAAAGTATATGAAGTCCCAAAGTAGAATATTATTAAGTAAGATAAATCCAAAGAGGCAGAGGGGGTCAGCCAAAGGATAATTCACACAGATGGGTCTATAGTCCAATCTTAAAACCCACCAAAGTAGGGAAGTGTTGCAACCTCCCAGGAAGCAAATTCCACATGTAAGGACCTTGATGAATGAATGCTTGATAACCAAAAATTATAAATTATAGTACAGAATCACTAAGAGACCATCTGAAGCAGAGCACAAAGGTCTGGAAGACCATGTGAAGCTGAACAAAAAGGTCTAGAGAAAAGTAAAGTTGGCTACCTCATCCCACTTGTGAACATTCTGACTAAAAGTATTACAATATTTCCTACTTCGGTTATTTTTAATAATAAGGCTTAACGTGTGGTAATACCCCTTTCGTCCTTTATTTTCTAAAACACTCCATTGTCCTTTTTTAAGGTGTGCAGCATGTTACTCTGTAAGTGTATGAGGGGGACATGGAGGGAGTAATAACTGTAAAACTATGGCTATAAACTTGAGAAAGTATCCATCCTGTAAAACAAAAAAATGTTGTGTTTTAATAATAAGGTAATACTTTTCTAAAACACTCCATTGTCTGTAAGTGTATGAGGGGGGACATGGAGGGAGTAATGACTGTAAAACTATGGCTATAAACTTGAGAAGGTATCCATCCTGTAAAACAAAAAACTGTTGTTTTGTATGTCTATGCTGTATGAAGTAAATGGTGTTCAGCTTTAAGTAAATTGTTACAAGGAGTACTGAACTTTCCTGAGTTAACGCATTCAAAGGCACCATGATGTCTGTGCTGGGAGGAGAGTCATTGATCCATTGGTCTATTTCTGAGTATTTTACTATCATTCTGTAGTTTCAGAAAACCAAAGTCCTGCAGGTGTTGCTAAGCTTGCAGTTTTCAAAATTACAAGCAATTATTGCCATTCATATTTAGCTCATTCTATATGGAATTTAGTCTATGGTATTGCAGTAATATCTTCATTATTATTCCTTTATATTATTAAACATGTTCTAAAACATTGTGGTTTGCATGAATGTAAAACTAATGAACATTATGCAGTTTAATACATTTATGCACAAACACCTCCTATACTAAGCATGGTGGCTGTGAGCAGCCATTGCTGAACTGGAGAAATGTTCTAGAAGTCACTAAATACATTACCAATGGCACTATACATGTGGTGCAATACAGTGCTAATACATTTTAAAATATAACTTGAAAATTACTAGTCAGTAGTGAATTACATTATATGGACATATTAATAGTCTACAAGCATTAACTTCATTGCAATTTAACCATGTGACTAAGCTGCAATAAATAACAAATACTGTAAAACTTTAATGAAGTAATTCAAATCTGATTTTCCTGTGGCAGGAATAACACGTTTTCTACAACAGCCACAAGCCACTGCAGTTTTATTGCCTTGCCTAACCTATGAATGCATACTGTTTCACTATACGTAGATGAAGTGTGTGTGTGTGTGTGTGTGTGTGTGCATATATATATATATATATATGTGTGTGTGTGTGTGTGTGTATAGAGAGAGAGAGAGATACTTAAATATTAAACTAAATAAACCCACTTAGCCAGGTCATCCCTCCTCAACCTCTGTAGGCCATAGCACCTTTGATGCCATTGCTCAACTGAGAGGAGGAGACAGGAACTCTCCCAGCTCATGTCACATATTAGTCTTTCTCAGTGTGTCATCTGGTACAGCTTCTTGCATTTTCCATGGGTATGAGTCATACAACAGGAAGACGGGTATCTTGTTTTCTCTGTGAGGCCAGCTTGATTCATGACCTTGGGGTTTAATAGATTCTATAACCATGAAGTACTAAGTTCAAAATTAGAAGCAGAGGTCTGAAGCAAGAAGTGCTAGGTTGTAATCCGCAGTCTCTAGGACATGTCACTCTGCTCAGTTCCTGCACCATATAGGGTTGCTACCTATTAAATTGATAACATTGGAAAGGTTTTGTATAACAGTGCAGTTATCAAAACAGGCCATACATTCATCCACTAAAAAGGACAGAGTTTTTTGTCATATCTAAGTGTTAACCTTTGTAGAATTTAATATGCTTTCTCTGCTTTACCTATTTTTAGTGGTGTTCTACCAGTAGAGAAACTGTTCCCTGTAGCATCAACAGGGAAGTGACAGAATTTATGCTCATAGGTCTCACTGAATGTGCCAGTTACCATCTTCAGTGACATGATGCAGCTTCTCTTTGGTAGGGACAGGACAGTATAAATAAGTTCAACTGGCAATCCTACATGCTCAGAGGTTGAGGACTGGCCTCAGGCATATGACTGCATATACTACATGTACAAGGTTTAGCTTGCTGGACTTCAGCTGAGTCTTAGTGATGCTCACGCATGTGCAAACTGTGACTCTTCTAGTTACATGTGTACTGTTGAGCAACTATGTCTGAGTCTCATTTGCATGAAAACTTTTCATATCTGCCAAACTTACACCAATCTGCTATTTTAAACATCGTTGTGCTCCGTGTTTCAAAAAATAGTCTATGAGAAGTGAGAACAAACTAAAAGGATTATTAAAAGCTGGGATAACCTGAAAATATTAAGAAAAGGCAATCGTCAGTGTAATTTAGTGTGACCTGTTCAACATTAGTCTGTATTTACTGGTACAACATGCAATATTACAATAATCTGTCTGATTTACATGAAATGTGTAAGATGACATTTTCAGTATTAATTGTATCTTTGAAGTGGCTTGCTACAGACAGTTGTCTCTATAATGCCCAAGGAGGGTGGCTTAATGGTTAAGGTGTTTGCCTTAAAAATACAAGGTGCAGCGTTTGAGTCTCACAAGGGATAATTGCCTAGGCTAAAATGGCTCACAAGGGCAGTTAGCTTAGTATTAATCTATGAACCTATGACCATAAAATAGGCTATCTTCATTAAACTAAGGCGTATCATACATGCGTGATTATTTAGTAGACACTGTAACACATTCTACCAGCAAACACTCATAGGCGTACATTTAACTAATGCTGCAGAGTGATACATAATACCGACACAACTGCAAAGGAAACACAAACCCAGAATTCAGAATTAATACTATACTATACTTATCTTACATTTTTTAGTATCATGCAATGGCATGTATGATGTTTAATTCCTTAAAGTTACATACACATGAGTCAGGTGTAAGGTTTGCCCAGTATGTGCTTGCAGATTAGAAAATGTTGCAGCAAGGCAAATGAGACTCACCTTCCAACAGAAGGAGAATCATATAGTAATGGATGCTCTGAGAGAACATGGAAAATGTATTCTTGGAAAAGGGAGAAAACAAAACAAGCAGAGATAGCTAAAGTGTGCATAGGGAAAAGGAACCACACCTTGACACAGTCAAGGGAAAGAGGGACTGACATGGTGGGACACATCAGGACAAAGCTAGTCAGAATACAATTGCCTATAACACCACTAATGATGACTGTTTCACACTCTGACCTTTAACACTAGATAAGAAGTACCTTCAAACCCCTACAACAATCACAGTTAGTCAGTATGGAAGGTATACCTAATTTTATTAAATTATGGTGAGACATAGTTGGCATGATACCTGAGTACATATAATGCTTACATATTTCATCATCAGATATGCCATTAACATCAGGTATAGCATAAACTCGACAGTCAAAACATAGAGTGGTGAAGGGGCCCATCTTTTCTTTATATAAAAACCGTTCCACCTGTGAAAAGTCACATTAACTATATCATTTACAGGATTAGCATCAGAAGAAGTCTGATAATGGTCATACTCATGGCAAAGCCTGATAACAGTGTCACACAATGTAAAGTCAGGCCCCCCCCTCACCCAATAGTAGGTGCATAACTCCATAGGTAGTGATAGATGCTCACATAATAAGGATAATGAGGAATTAACAGTAAAGCAGGGTAGGGGGGACACCACATAGCTCAACACCTACTTCTTGGGCACAGACTGAACTCCTTGATGAAAAGAGTACCCTTTTAGTCATAGCAGTGCTGACTGTTACAGCAGTACACAGAGGTGCCAGGAGAAGACATTTTTCACAGTTAGCTTCAGAGACATACAAGACCTTGGTTGCACAGAACCATATGTGAGATGACATATTTCAAGCCCAGGCTACTGCCATTGAGTATCATTTTGTGATGATTAGACTATTATGGGGTATGAATGAGGAATTTCCCCTAGTAAATGGGAATGGAAGAGTCCAAGGACAATGCTGAGATGATGCTTATATGCAGTATGGTTGCACACACGGCATCAATGTCAGCCTCTTTGCACACACTAGTAAAGATTTGCCAGAGACACACACACTGGGAACTCGACTGGACATGGACAAGGAACTGTCCTCATGCATTTTGGACAAGAAAACTAGATATCACATGTATCCAAGAAAGTGCTTAATGCACTCACATGGATTCACTGAAGAAGAAGGCAGTAACAACATCTGACAGAGCCACACAGTCAAGGTCTCAGTCTAGGTTCTGCAGCACTGTTAAGTTAATTTCAAAAAGTTCCCTGCATCCAGTAGATCCTGTCTTTGGAACAATCAGCATCAAGCTCACTTGTCATTGCTTGTTCACTTTCTATGGGACCATCATCTATGCTATACTTAGGGGACTTTGTTATGATAACTTCCAAGTCTAAATTACATTTTGAAAATTAGTAACACAGACAGTAGAGACCCAGAAGTTATACTTCTCCAGTTTTTCCTTATATCTGAAAAACAGTGAAAAAAAAGAAATAAACAGACTTTTTAGCAGTTATTTTTTTCTCAGCACATTTAAATGCATCTGTTTTTGGCACTTTAGTGAAGCAATTCCAGTATAGCTCTAAAAATGATTCATAACAGTTTTGTTCCTAGAGTTTTATATTCTGTTTATCATTTACTGCTTAAAGTTTCATTCCAGTGCCATTCTGTTCCCCTGTTCTTTGTGTCAATCCCATCCCCACTGAGAAATTAAGCTAAAGTTTCAAAAATGTGAACCTGCCTGGCATCATTGATCTATAGCTCAGTGAAGTTGCATTCCAGTGCCTTTCTCTTCCCTTGTTCATGGTGTCTGAGTCCATATTACAATGTAGAACTAAAACAAGTTTGAACGTTGTAATATCGAACCCTAAAGTCCAAAAGTGGAAAATAGCGAAGTCACGGCACATTGAATTTTTTCCCAGGGAAAAAAATTGATGGGCCGTTTTCAGGGCTTTACTATTTCCTCCACTCTGGTGCATTCTCGGAGTTGGTATATTTAAGTAGGGGGAGTATGGGGGGCACAGTTTAGGTTTAAGGGTAAGTTTTTTTTTTTTTTTTATCACGGAACAGCGATTTTTTTCCTGGGGAAAAAATTGCTGTTCTGTGCTTTTGGTTTTGCTGGGTTTCAAACATAACGGTTCGATATTACAATGATCGAACTTTTGTAAGTTCAGCATTGTGATATAGACCCATCTGACCCATCCCATTGAAACATTAAGCTAAAGTTTCTGAAAAAGTTCCAGTACTGGCTTTATTGGATTGGATCCCTCTCTAACTAGCCTGCTATATCCAGCAAAGAGCTATCCCCATCATGGATCTTTTATGTAAGATGTGGAAAGGTGTGGAAAGCCTGAACTGTTAGTAACAAGCTTTTCATCAAAAGGAAAGAGATAAAATGCTTGTATTTCAATTTTGCTTAAATATTTAAGTTTCACAAAAGCTCTTTGTATTTCAAACCGTACTGGACCTTAATCTTGTATCTTCTTTCACATCTGTGGCAGAACTGTGAACTACCTTCATGTTCAAGCTTTATTTAGTCATTTATTACTGCATTTTTCCATAAACAGTGCTACTGGGTAAATTTCTGCATAGTCTAGTGCCTTAAAGTGTATTAGAATTACATTAATGAGAGTATTGCTTTTCTGCTGTAGGATTTGTGCTTTAGTGCTTATATAGTTGCTATTCCAGTTGTATTCCTATAGTTTTATGGTCTACTGTAGCAGTTATCATTCCAGTGTCTGTGTTTCCCTGTTCTTTGTGTCTTCCCCACCCCCACTGAACCAGTAAGCTAAATTTTATGAAAAAGATTCAATATTGCCTTTATTTGATTGGATACCTGTCTAGCTAGCCTGATTCTTTCTTGAATTTATTCCCAATCCTCCCACACTTTTCATGTTGTGTTTTTTAAGGCTGTGTCTCTGGTGTCTGCCTCTTACAGTAGTCTGATTTTCAAAGTCTCTCCCCAGCAAACCAGTACTGCTCTTGAGTAAACCTCATTTACTGTACATTGTCGCCTGTTCATTTTCCCACAGCTCAGCAAAGCTTGATTTCCTTGTATCCTGCGGCACCCAAGCAAGGCTAAGTGCTTTTCATTGCTAAATTGCACTTGCTTAAGTTATTTTGACTGATTACTACTGTTTCCTGCTTTTATTTGTGCATTTCACTGTATTTTTATAAAACAAATGCTCTTCCCCTCACTGTTACTGCTGAAAAACTGTCTTGAAATCTCCTTCAGCAAAGGATTTTCAGCAAGTTGTTTAATTGGTTTGTGGTAGCATTTCACTTGTGGGTCTTTTCTAGTGTGTTTTTACACTAGAAAAATGGGTTTATTCATCTTCTGGAAGGAGGTGTTTGCCTTGTCTGTCTGAATTGGGAAACTCACAAAATGGCTTATATTGTAGTCAGTTTATTAGCCAGTGTGTGCATTAGTTAGTTTCTAGTGTGTGTGTGAGTGTATGTGTGTGTGTGTGTGTGTGTGTGTGCGTGTGTATATGTTGCTGTAATTTCTGTGCATGGCAGTTAGCAGTGCCCTGTACAGTATCAACGACCTAGAAAGCACATTTCTGTATAGAATGGTCCATAAAATTGTACCCTGTAAAGTAGTAAGCAAAGACCTATCACTCCAACAAGCATAAAGCAGCTACTTGGGTGTTGAGTAGCAATATCTATATATTTTGTAGAATTCAGTATTATGTAAACATTGAGGTTAGTAGAATTTAGCACTTTTTAGCATAATTTGTCCCAATAAAGCACCCTTATTAGTCTGCACCAATAAAGTATCCTTAATAACCTTCTAACCCCAATACATCACCTCTTTGTAGATCACTAATCAAAGGACTAGACAGCATAGAGATGCCATTTCCTAACTTCACTGTAGCCAGCTTGATGGATATGGGCATCTTAAGACAGTGTAGCGATTGTCCCATGTTTGCTGACAGCCACTTAATTCTTACAGAAACAGATACAGTATATGAGAGTTGTACTTACACAATGACACTGGAGGCTAAAATCACATATAAGCACACTTCAGGTTGGCAAAACCATGCATGCAACACCCACCCCAGTTCTCACATAACACGTGCACAAACTAGCATTTGCTGAGGTGCTTAAAAGCAGTCTTGTTAAACAACAAAGATTGCCTAGACTGTCCATTGGCAAAACTATGCCTTAACAAGTCCAAAGGCACTTATTAAAAAACAACTCCTACCACCACACATACAGTCACACTCAATGGCAACCCCAAACACTAAGCCCCAAAGGCAAGCACACTTCCCAGGACTCTCTTCATAGGTGACTCAATTGCAAGACATACTGATGCCTCTCTAAGCCGGGTAAACAAGGAAGAGGCTAAAGTAAAACAATCTTGGTAATGGATATTTCCTGGTATTAAGTACAAATAAGAGATTTCCAAACAAAAACAGGGTACTGGAACACACAGCCTCAAGGTAAAAAAATTATTTAATGCAGAGAGTAAGCGCTTTCACAATCAAATTGCTTCATCAGACTAACTCATTCAAAGTACATCAGATTGCTGGATTAGTATTTTAATCTAATGTACTTTGAATGATTTAGTCTGATGAAGCGATTTGATCATGAAAGTGCTTACTCTCTGCATTAAATTATTATTTTACCCTGAGGCTGTGTGTTCCTGTACCCTGATTTTGTTTGTAAACAAGGAAGAGATAATGGTTTGTTGCTTATCTGGAGCCAGGATCTGCCAAATCACCCACTTTCAAATGATCACACCATAGGTACCAGTATGATTCCTTCATATAGGTGTAATCAACTTGAGATGCACCTCCTTGGATTATATGAAGATAGAGATTGTGGTGCTTTCAGAATACATATCTCAGACCAGTATGAGCCTAGCATTGAGCAGCATATTACTATCACTGAGGATGATGCTGCAATGTGAGCAAAAATTATTGATTTCAACAAGTGGCTGTCTTTCTGGTGTCACTGTAAGGGGAACTAATATTTATCAACTTGAGCGGACACACTTAACAGAGTTTGCCTTATCAATGATGGTCTGCACCTTCCCTTTTTAGGCTTTTGAATACTGGCTAAAACTTTATCCACCTCCATAGTACTATTTTTAGGGAATGCCAATTTGAAAATACTACAAATGTAACAAACTCAACTCAACTGACCTCAAGGTATTCATGAGCCTAAAAAAATACACTCCCTTCAAACCCTTCTCATACTTAAGAATATAGACTTCTGTGCAGTTTCTGAGACATGTCTTAAAGCAGCAGAGCATATCTCAGCACAAGAATGAAGGATTACAATGGTCATCTCCCTTCATAAGAGAAGACCATCAACAGATCCTGGAAACTACATCCTCATTAGTCTGACTAGTCTTATTTGCAAAGCCATGGAAAGAGTTATCATGGAAATTTTCAAGGCCAAAGGAGACCTCAAGACACTGGATCCACCCCCGTTTAGTTTGTCAAAGAAAGGTCATGCTTACTGAACCTGGTGGTCTTCTTTGAAAAGGTCACTAAGGTAATGCATGAAGAAAGAAGTGCATACTGCCTACCTAGATCTGGCTAAAACATTTGATGCAATACCCCACAATGGGTAATGCGTGTGTGGACATTGTCAATACACTTACTAAACTAGGCATAAAGCCCTTTATAACATACTAGATTGCTAGCTGGCTCATTATTAGAACCCAAAAAGTTAGGATTGGTGAAGCCATCTCCACAAAGAGTCCAGTCTCCAGTGGAGTCCCTAGGATGCAGTGCTGGACCCGGTCCTCTTTGCCTTCTCCTTATCAGACATCAAAAGTAATGCCAAATGCCTAACCAGATTCACAGAAGATTGCAGACTGGCAGCAGTCACTGAATCTCCACAAGATGAGGACACCCTTCAGAAAAAGTTTAACACAGAAAAATGTTTGGTGCCAAAGCCACGGCTTAAAACTCAATACGAAAAAATGCATTATAATACCTTTTGTGAAGATGGCTACCCTGGATGACTACATCATCAATAAAACAGCCCTAAAAGTTGATTCAGTAGGCAGAGATCTGGGAACTCATGTAGATAATAACCTAGCCTTTGACCAACATATGCCCAAGATAGTAAAAAAAATCCTTATGTGTTGGTTAATATATAAGTAACAGCACGGCATCCTCATCCAGAGCGGTTATCGTACTGCTGTACTCAGCCCACATCAGAGGCATCTAAGAGTATAATGCCCTCTTCAGTATTTACTTAACCAGAGAAATGCAGCACCTGGAATGTTCACAAAGGTTCATTACAAAAAGAATACAGGGAGTAAACCCAATGACCTACACTGATCTCATCAAAGCCCTGTCTCTTTACTCTTTATCATGCAGACTATTGAGAGGTGAACATTGCCTGTCATACAAGGCATCCCTGGACCCTGTTTTTATGAACTTTCAGCTGCAAAAGAAACAGCATAATAACTACTAGGTAAAAAATAAACTTTGCTTGCAGCATAAATAGGATATGTTGGAGAGACAGATATGTTTCTCATAGAATTCTCATTCTTTGGAACAGGCTTCCTTCCACCTGAAACAGAGTTTCTCCTTAACCCTATTTAAGTGCAACTTGGCTCAAGGGATAAGTAATCATAAATTCACCTTAGGTTATGTCTCTGATGCACAGAGGCAGTCAGTAAATCGCCCCATATATAAATCAAATTCGTGGGTCATACTTGGGTTGCATGGCTAGGCTTATAAGGTCCCTAGTGGTCTTTAACTTAATATACACCTATGAACCTATGAATACTTCACTCAGAACCTACCAGTATAATTAGTATTTGTGCCAATGAATCCTCAGCACTATACAAATAATGGCTGCTAATAGATAATGATTTTTTTATATATGCAGAATTGTCTGATGTACAGTGTAAACGGCCATTTACCATTCAATATAGCCCACAAATAACACTGCATGACATCAAGTGTTATCTGCGTGACATTGTACTATCTTTTAGAGTGTGTCAGGGTCCATGGTTGTGGACCAGAAGCCATCTCTTTGCCTATGCAGTTGTATATTGCATACAAACCTGCCAGCAGAGTTGCTGTGCTACTGCCATCAGCTGGCTTTTGTAGGTATCATCACTGGTGGGAGAAGAGAGAGAGGGAGCTTGGTAATTGGCAGTGGCAGCTGTGTACTGTGGTATACATCCCATATTCAGTAGCAGGATCATTACTGAAGGGTCCCCAGAAACATCCAGGCAAAGAAAATGAGCTTGGAGCAGGGCAACTGCTCACTTGTTGACTATCCATGCTTTGGACAGAGTAGTGATTAAGTGCACACGCTACCTTTCAGTTGATGGAATTGTAGTCCTTCCTGTCCTGTTATCACTCCCCTTGTAGTCCAGATGGGATTGCATAGATCAATTCTAACACACCAACCACCCAGGAAAGTGTGTCAATCCATAGAAGTCATGCATGTTACTGGCTCAGTCCATAGATATGCTGATCAACATGCTTTGCGTATGTCAAGGAAATGCTGATGTATTTAAAAAGCAGAAGTCTCTGAGATACCTGTATGACCAGTGTGACTCTGGATGATTCCATTGGCAAGTATAGTGAGTGTTGAGCATACCTTGGTATCCACAAGAAGAGGAAGGGCACGCACATTACCCTTGTCCCCATTTGCGACCCATATAGATTCACCAAAGTCTGTACCATTCACCTTAAGTAGAGCCCTTGTTTGGGCCCTCTTCAAGAGCAATTAGGATTGATGAATGGGGATTACAGATTCACACCTGTGTTAGCACCTATGTCCCTTATGGACAGGGGCAATCTGTAAGATACTCAAGGCATAGGCAAAAACCCATACCATCCTGCTGCCCCAAGGGGCCACATACTGGGCAAAATTAGGTTATATTGGTTTGGCTTGTAAATGCTCTTGAGCCATTAGCCTAGTAATCTCCTGCAAACCTATGAACCTATAATTATATACATATGGTAGGCATTCTATGCAGAACCAGAAAAGAGCACACACACACACACACACACACACACACACACACACACACACACACACACACACACACACACACACACACACACACACACACACACACACATACATATATATTTGTATTTGGAAAGACCTAGAATACAATGGGAAAAATTAATATTATCAGTGAAACAAAGTGGACTGGTCTTCAGAACATATTATTTATCACTGTAAATAAGACTAACTTATTTACTGTATGAACCAGAGTAGAAGTTAATGATAGGGGATCAAAGCACTAAGATAAATAGAGAGGATAAACTAAAAATTCTGTTACTAAGATAAACAAAACTAATGAGCAGTAAGCAGAATCCCATGCTTACACAACACTGAGCTTGACAGAAAGTAACAATACATTCAATTGGTTACACTATCTAGCTCCTATGGGTTTTGTATAAAAGAAGATGATGGCAAGAGAGAATGGCAGCTTACAGGCAGAGAACATTGTGGAAAAAGCCTAGGTACTGGGAATGAATTATAAATGATGAGTGTATAAAAAGGTAAGAAGAACCAAAACTAGAGCATCAGTTGTCAAGTAGGTTGCAGATGGTATATTCAGGACTAATGACAGAATTTAAATGTACCCAAAGAGAGCAGGGCAAAAGAGGTAACGAGCCTGAACTAGTAAAGTCATTACCAAAAACTCTGCTGAGCATATCGGTGAATTAATTTGTTATCCTGGTTATGTAAAGCACAGACTAACAATCATAGAAGTCAGTGAAACTAAGGAGTGAATGGAGTGAGACATTCGGAAGGCAAGTGACTCAAGAAAAATGGATGGACATATGTTTAGCTCCATGGCATGCAACACAATCTTGAACATTTAGAATTTTTGTGTGGAGATATTTGTGCCATACTTTTATACACCAAACAAACTACAAAATATGTGTACTTATGTACTAGAATTTAATTGTTATGAGGATGAAAGAGGAACATGGACACATTTCTATGTGTGCCTACATTTTTTAGATTTGAAAAAGGACTTAAGAGGAAAGGATGCCAAGATAATGGATAAAAATGTAACATTTAATGAAGAATTGTTGTTTAGAAGAAATTCTAATATGAAAGAGTCTAGGCCTGTGCTTGTGCTAATAACAGTAGGTAAGAAAGCCTTCACACACTAGTGAAAAAACAGGTACAGCTCTCAATTAAGGAAGTAATAGAACTGATGTTAGAGATTAAAAGTATGGAGTTGTCATTAGGCATAACTGTCAACCTCCAAGCATTAAAAATCATAACACTGGCCTCTGAAAATCATAGCAAGTGTTCCAAAAGAGAAGTATTTTATTTTTTTACCATAGAATGCCGATAGGTATTTAAGCCTATATATTTAATGGTAGGCAGTCTTTTGTATGTGATTAGTTTATTTAATAAGGTATGTTAGCAATAAACAAGTCAGACTTTAAATTTGAGCGCTGAAATCATGGCACTATGCATAAATCTTAGCCGCAAAAAGATACAGTATCTGGATAAGAGAAGCTTATGAAAATACATAGAAACAAATGCTATTAGGGGATCAGCAACAGAAAAATAAGATATAGTTACCCTAAGTATTAAAAAGTAAAAGAAAGGAAATGTTGTTATGGTAAACAAAAAAAATGTATAATACTATACTGAATGATCATATTTTTATGTCTAATGTTTTTAACTATTGTTTAAAGGGATTGAAAGTAATGGAATAATTGTAGGTTCATAGAAGGTTACTAGGCTAATGGCCCTAGAGCCATTACAAGCCTAGCCATATTTATCCTGAGTTGCCCCAATTGTTGGTGGTTAGGTGAGTAAAGTTCACAGATGTAAGGGACTATGGTAGTTAATACTGACTTTGTCTGTCCAGGAGGGACATGGGCACCAGCCCAGGAGTGAATTTGCTGTACTCTATCCATTGATTTAGGTTGCATTTGAAGAAGGGCAGGGAGTGGCTGTTTTTCACATGAACTAGAAGCTGGTTTCCAAGAATTGGCAGTCTCTGGAAGATGTCTTTATCTGTTCATCATGAGCTGTTCATGTCAGAGTTTAGGATAAGATCCCTAGAGTGAATGACCCTCATGCAACTCGATTTAGGAATTTGTAACATTTCCATCAGGGCCAGGTCAGAGGCTGCCCTGTAAGCCAGGCACAGGTCACCCCTTAGCAACATTAAGGAGACAGAATACAGAGACAGGGCTTTCAGTCTTTCCACATTAAGAATTGTTTTGTGTACCTTGTAATTTCTTGGTGTCTGATGAAGTACATGCAGAAGGGAGCATTGTACTCAATTATTTGTCTGATGACGGCTGAGTATAATTGAATTATATCATCCTTAGATCTAGATGAGATTTACTTATATGTGCCACATAGAAAGATTTCCTTACTACTGTGGATACATGGTGGTGAAAATTCAGATTGCTGTCAACCTCAGTACCCAGATCACGTACCACTGGGTCTACCCTTATGGGGGTGCTGTCTATAATGTAATTATCAGGGATGACAGGCTTTCCTAAAGGGAATAATAATGCATTTTTTGCATTTAGCTCTATTCTGTTGCTTTGGCACTAATCATTTGTCTGCATTAATCCTGTCTACAGTATATTAACATTGTTGGGGGAATCTGTGATTGTTCCCAATTTGCAACTATCAGTGAACTTGGTCAGCCACATGTAGTCCATGTTTACCTGAACTTCTGAGAAATAAATTATGAACAGCAAGGGGCCAAGCACAGAACCCTGTGGTATGCCACTGGTAACTTGTCTTTTGCTAGAGATGAATTCACCACACTTTGACAATATGTGTCCTGCTGGTGAGCCAGCTGGCTACTCATCTGATAATGTAGGGATTAATTCCCAATTTGGAGAGTTTCTCTATAATACCTGAGTAGGGGATTATGTCAAATGCTTGGCTAGGTCAAGATAAGAGGTATGCACTATCTTTTCCTTTAATGGGCATATTCATTTTGTTTTTTAGTCTGTCAGGTAAAATATGTTTCACAGAGTATTTATTATTGTAATAGTTTTTCATGTGATAAACAGACTGGACTCTGAGTGACTTAGCATTGATATCGGAATATACTTAAAGTAAGGTATTGACAGGATAGCTGCTAGTGCTCTAAATATGATAGGGGTTGCACATTCTGCAATGTGGAAAATTATTATAGTAAATAAAGAAGTCCTGGCCTTCAAAATTACTAATTTCTCACAACATGAATATTCATTATAAAATGGCGGCTAGAAATGTTCTGAAGTCATTTGCAATATTAAATATATTAACTATGGAACAAACAATTTCAAGTCTTTCTTCTGTCACAGTAACACACTTTGTGTCATATGTGTATGAACACTTTCTAATTCCTTAAAGAATCTCTTACTTGCATCGAGTGTTTACCTTATGCAAAAGTTTGCTTTTCAGTTTGCAGTCTTGTTTTGTTTAATTGATTAGCAAATATCTACCCTCCATTGAAATGGCTTTTTATATAATACACATTGGTTCACTCTTCAGTCCAGTTAAAAGTTCACAATGATGTGAAAGTGCTTATTCACGTTTAGTTGTGGTTGCTTTCTGAAGTACATCTCACACTGAGTAACACAAATACAATCATTATACACACCCCTCCTTGGAATACTAGATCTGGTATAACAAAACAGTGTACAATGAAAAGCAGGACTGATTTAATGAGTATGCTCATAAATTAAGTTATATTGAATTATGGTTTAACATGAACTGCTGTGGAGGCATACAGGAAAAAAGTCATGACTACAACCCAGCTTTGATTATGAGTCTAGACAATAGATGGAGTGATAAGGTAGGGATGGGCATTACCATACCAGAGGGAGAGTGGTCTCAAGGGCATTCATAACACATTCCATGGTAGAGGCTAGGGATGTGTGAAGATGGGGGCATAGTCTGAAGTGGAAAGGGTGGGAATATTAACTGAGCTGCAGAGATGGGGTAATATGTCACCCTGTCCCCTTTCCATACCCACCTTTTGGACAGTATTAACAGACTGCAATGAGGGGGGGGCAGGGCATAAATAAAAAAATCCCACTGCAGATGGTGTGACAGCCAGACCCTCGCAAGATATCCTTAGGCTCCACACTGGCTCAGCTCTTATGCAGAAAGTTTGGGGTGCAGACAAGTGTATGAGGTGATGCACTGTGGAGCAGATGAAGAAATGAGAACATCAGACTGGAAGTCAAAATACCTCCAGTTGTAGAGAAGGTCAAAGAACACATATAGCAGTTTTGTGACGTGCAGAAAGCAAAAGATGATTTGAAGTGAGGGCTAAGGGAATCAGACACTACCACAGGAACTACATCTCACAGTGTTACCTCACTGGCTGCAAAGTTATATCTTAGCTGCTAACTTATATTAACTTCATAGTCGTATTCAAGCAAAAATGGAAATCCCTACACCAATGCTATAGTTGACTAGTACTAGTACAGCTGACTATAGTACTAGTTAATTAAATAAACCATGGTTGAGAAATGATAGTTCTACTGCTCTTTAAAATTCAAAACCAAAGGTGACCATCTCCCCCTCTCTCTCTCTCTCTCTATATATATATATATATATATAAAATGCCCTCTGGTCATGTGGTTCTTTATATTCATAATACAAATTAACAACAGTGGAACATAATGGGCTATAGTTGAGCCTTCTGTGTAATATTGAGTCCCTTCACTTGCATGTAATAACAGAATAAACATGAAGGACCAGCATATATAGGAACTATGTGTTTTATTCCCTGCACAACCTCATGGATGACTGCATTGACAGGGTTACATGAATGCTGTTATTGAATTCATCGTGCAGCCTTGGTGAGAGAAAGACATAGCGGAGAGTTTGTTGGGGGTGCACCCCTCTGTGCAGGGTAAGGACTGGGGCCTGCCACCCAGCACTTGACTTTAGCATTTTAGTAGAACTCTCTGCATTCAAATTCTCAATGTTTTGTCATCATTAATTTATTTCCCATCAAGCTGTGTTGAGGTGTTAATGGCCTTTTCATACACATAAACATACATACACTGTACACTTGCATGCACAAACCTATACATACACATGAATGTGTGTGTGTGTGTGTGTGTGTGTGTGTGCGCAAGTGAGTATATATATATATATATATATATATATGTATATATATATATAGTATGTGTGTGTGTATGTATGTATGTAGGCATATATATATATATATATATATATATATATATATATATGTCTGGGACTTTTGAATGAAAGTTCAAAGGCCCGAATCCATTACCACTGAACACACTTTAATGAAAGCGCTTTCATCAAAAAAGCGTTTTTGTTAAAGTACGTTAAAAAAAAACACAAAATCTTTTTGAATGCAGGGGAGCAAGCCCCACTGTACCCCCACACCCCCCTACTTTAATATTCTCACTCCAAGGTTGCACTGCAGTGGGGAAAAGGGAATTTTCCTTACACACTGAAAAATCGACTGGAAACAACAAATATATATATATATATATATATATATATATATATATATATATATATATCTTAGGAGGGTGGCCTAATGGTTAAGGTGTTTGCCTTACAAACACAAGGTGCAAGGTTTGAGTCTCACAAGGGATAATTGGCTAGGCTTAAAATGGCTCACAAGGGCAGTTAGCCTAGTACTAATATATATATATATATATATATATATATATATATATATATAGATTCGACAGAGATATACATATTTCTAAGATATTAAGTAGAGCTTATAGAGTTTATTGGTAGAAAGTGACTCATTACAGTTTAGGAAAAAAATTAACCCTGCAACTATTGTGCATATGAAAAATCACACATTTCATATATTGGATCATGAATTTGTATATATCTAGTCCAATAGTATCTAGTAAAAGCCTCATATATGGAAATACAATGTCACTGTTATCAAGCTTGTATTTACTGTGATTTTTTTAGCTTAGTTAATGTATTGTTCACCCAGCAATGGAGATATTATATATTCGATTGAATTTCCATGCAATACCAGAAGCTCATAATTCTTAAATAAAAGTATAATCAATTAATATGTGCTATGTCTTTATTAATTTGATTGTTTGTTTGTAGATCTAACATAGTTCACTGCTGTGATTTCCAGCTGGGGGTACCTTTTTCTACTGAGTCTGTGTAGTCTCCCTGTATAAACATGAGCTTTTTTAAGTAATTCAGTTACCTTCCATATACTAAAGGTGAAAAGTCAATTACCCAAGTTCTCTATATGTGTTTATAATTATGAGTCATTGTATGTCGTACGTTAGTGAGAGTGCAATGTATCAGTGAGTACCATGTGTACAATATGTCAATGAGTGTAGAGTATGTCAGTGTGGTGTACCAGTGTGTGCAGTTTTTTTATTGTGTATAGCCTGTCACTGAGTGCAGTGTGTCAATTTGCTCAATGTGTCGATGAGTATAGTATGTAAGTGCATCAGTGTATGTAGTTTTTTTCAGTGAGTCAGTGTGTCAATTTGTGTGCAGTGTGATTTTGACTGAAGTGTGTTAATGTGTTTGGTATGGCAGTGATTATAGAATGTGTCAACATTTATAGTGTACCAATGAATGCATTACATCTATGAGTGCAGTGCGTCAGTGTATACAGTCTGTCAGTGTGTGAGTATCGAGATGTACAGTGTGTCTGTGTGAGTAGTATGTCATTGTGTACCATGTGTCATTGAGTATGCAGTTTATCAGAGTACAGAGTGTGTGTGTGTGTGTGTGTGTGTGTGTGTGTGTGTGTGTGTGTGTGTGCGTGTGTGTGTGTGTTGATGTTTGCAGGCTGTCATTGTGTACAGTGTCAGCATGTATAGTGTGTCACTCTATCAGTGCAATCAGAAGATCAGGGAGTGTACAATCTGTCAAGTGTGTACAGTATGTAAGTGAGTGCAGTGATTAACACTGTTGATGTGTGTAGTCTGTCAGTAAATGCAGTATGTCAGTGTGCAGTGTGTCAGTGTGTATGGTGTACCAGTGGGTATGTAATTTGTCAGTGAGCACAGTGTGGAATTGTATCAATGTGTGTAGTCTCTCAGCAAGTGCAGTGCATCAATATGTACAATGTGTCAATGAGAGTGCAGTGTCTGTGAGTGTAGGGTGCTAATGTATCATTGTGGCATTATGTCAATGTGCAGGCTATAGGAATAAGCTGTGTGTAAGTCAGTGAATGTGAAATGTGTTAGTAAATGCAGTCTGAGTATGCAGAAAATGTGTCAGTAAGTGCACAGTGTGGCCATGTATATAGCATATCAGTGAGTGCAGTAGCCACTGAGTACAATTTGTCAGTGTATATAGTCTGTCATTGCGTGCAGTCTGTAAGAATGAGCAGTGTGTGAGTGTGAAGTCTGTCAGTGAATGCAGTCTGTCAGTGTGTGCAGATGTATCAGTGAGTGCACAGTTTGTCAGAGTGTACAGTGTACCAGTGAGTTACATTTTGTCAGTGAGTAAGAATGCTGACATGTGTAGTATGTCGGTGTGCAGTGCGTCAGTGTGTACTGTGTACCAGTGAGTGTGCAGTTTGTCAGTCAGTTGAGTATGTAATTGTATCAGTGTATGTAGTCTCTCAGTACATGCAGTGTTGATATGTACAGTGTGTCAATAACAGTGAAGTGCCTGTGAGTGTAGTGTGAATGTATCATTGTGTGTAATATGCCAGTGGGTGCACAGTGTTTGTCAGTGTGTATATTCTGTCATAATTTGTGGTGTGTAAGAACAAGCAGTGTGAAGTTTGTTAATGACTGCAGCCTGTCAGTGTGTGCAGATGTGTTAGTGAGTGTGCAGTGTATAGAGTATATCAGTGAGTGCATAATATGTCTTAACATCCAACCTGCAATCATTTGTTGGCAACTGCATATGATATTATATCCATTTAATATCCTCCCACATTTTAAGGCTAGTGATATAGAATGGCTTACACACTGCATGTCTCAGATTACTGCTCAGATAAATGAAGACTGGCCAACTAACACAGAAATGTAAGACAGAGCTGTATATTTGCAAGCAATAATCATGACAGGTTGTGTGATCACTAGGTGCAGTATGTCCAAAATACATGTACAAATAACACTTGTATGGTCTGATATCACCATAATGCTGTTGCAGTTGGTTGTGTGCATATTAAGTTAAGTTCTTTGTTGCAAAGCTGTTTGTATGGAAAACAGGGATAAGGCAGCAATCCTATTTTCTGAAGGTGCATTGGAGTGAGAGTTCAAATCCAGACCATTATAGAAGTATCTCATGTATACTAACATTTTCTAGTGTGTATGTCATAGATTGCTTTTGACCAATTCAAATACCTCTCCTTTTTATTTTTTTTCTTTCTTTTTTTTTAATTGGCTAGTGTTTCTGTGATGCATCACTTAGTGCAAACATGGGAGATTGAGAAAAATGAATGTCAGGTTTGGCTATGCTTATCTGGTTTGTGCACTGTGCAAACTGGACAAATGGCCTACCCAGGAAGCAGGCAGGACCCTGGCAGCTAAAAATAGAAACCGGATGCATCCAGTTAATACTATTGAAAATTGCACAAACTCGGTAAGCAAAGTTGCACTGCAGTTAACAGTGAGAATTTAAGATTGATAAAATAGTGAATATCATGTAACTAGTCTTGTAGCAGCAGGTGTAAGTGTAGTGCTGGAGTACAGATGATCTGTGTTCTAGTACAGGGAGTGCAACTTTTGATTTACTGTTATGACATTACAGTTTATAGCTAATTACCATAAGAATGCCACATGAAATTGTGCTGGGCCCTCACCTGTCTGCAGACTACTTCCCTGAAGCACAGGCAATGGCAGATGGCCGTGGTTTACCAACTTTGCAGATGACTGGTAACTGGATGCAGTAATATAGAGTCCCCCAATGATGGTACCATAGTTTACCTTCAAATGTGCATAATGCACTTGCGTAATCCTACTAAGGTCAAAAGGAGGTTTCCAAAGTTGCACAATATCGGAAAAAAATTGTCCGAATGTGCAATGAGTGAATGCACATTGGCATTCGCTCATTGCAGATTCAGCATTCTAGGTGCAGATTGCAATATAGCGGGGATCGGGAAATGAACCCTTTCCCCACTGTAGTGCAATCTTGAAGTTAGTATATTAAAGTGGGGGCATGGGGAGTGCAGCCTGTGTATTCAAAGTTTTAGTTTGAAAATCAGCGAATCTGCCTTTCGATATGCTGATTTTCGAACTATGGTAACTTTCGAAGTTTAAACTTCGTGCTTTAGATTCACACAAAAGCACGATAGTAATTGTGATTTCCGCTTATTTTAAGGTAAACCTGGTAACGTATTACAGAAGGGGATGGCACAACTGAGTGGTGAGAAACTCACAGACTGAACCTTAAAGCATACAATGGCTCATTGTCCCCTTTGGCAGTGAAGTACTCCTGTTAATTATGATATACATAGCACCCCTGTAAGATCAAATACAATGTTGTGAGACTTGGGAGCACATGTTGATAGAAATCTACACTTTCATCATGTGTCCATAGTGGTGAGAAACACATTCTGCATTGTGCACATTATACATATGAACATCACATCCAAGACCAGGGTGGTCATACTTCTGCTGTATTTTGCCGTTATCAGACCACTAATTGAGTACAATGTTCCCTTGTGTCATTACCTCACCAGACACCTGCAGCAAATAGAGAAAACATGGGTTGTGCCTGGGAGACTCCAGGACCTCCAAACATGACATACAAGGAAAGACTGAAAGATCTGTCAGTGTATTCAGTATCATGCAGGCTGCTGAGAGGTGGCCTATGCCTGCCCTAAAGAGCAGTCTCAGATGCTGTCTACTAGAAATGCTGCACATCTGCAAATCAAATCAGACAAGAATAACTTGCCCCAGAGCTCTCAACAGAGCCTGTGACATAAACAGAATATTGTGGGTAGACAGATATACCCCCCAATGACACACACTCCCCTATAATAGGGTCCCACTGAATGTGAATCAGTGCTCTTCAATGACCCTGTGCAAGCTGAACCTTGACTACTGATTGGGTGATTGTAAAGTCAACTCTGGAGTGGCACCTATGTCCATCATAGACAGGGCCAGTTGGTGCTGCTCACAATGACCATCCAACCATACTCAATAAGGGTACTTGTGTTTTTACACAGCTAGGCTTCTAAACACCATAGGGCCATTAGACTAGTAGCCTCCTGTGTACCTATGAAGCTATGAGCCTATGCAGTTCTCCCAACATTATGCCTCCCACATGCCTTGCTGAGGTAATCTACAATAAGTTCACCTGCAGTCTTGCAAAAGTCAGACTTGTGCTGTGGTACTTGCGTAGTGTACTGTGTTCAGTAATCTGTGTACTTAGGTAGGGGTACTGTTCTCACTGCAATCAACTGGGTATAAGTGTGTGGGTATGTGGCTGGGTCTAGCCAGAAGAGCAGAAGTGTGTGTCTGCAGTTACCACTCCAGTCCCATGGATTGACAGTATTTTTTCCTCATAAAATGTTTTTTTTTTCAAATACATGTGAATGAATTCCATAGAATTTATACATAACATCTTAAATAACTATGCACACTATTTACATTAGCCTGACACTATAACAGATCCTAATGTATACAGTTACTTTATAAGCATGCCCAATCCATTATCAGAGTGTCTGATCAATTATTGTATAGAGTCAATCAACTATAAGACTTTTCCCCAATGATTGTTGATAAATGGCTTTGGATAAATTCTTAGTTCTGTAATTTTAATTTCCAGTAATTCTGTGGTCATTAGTAGGCTGTAGAAGTCATCCAAAGTTGGTATTGTGTTTGCATTCCATCTTCTTGTTATACACTTCCTTGAAATTGCAAGTATAGTCCATGCAAGATACATGTTTGACCTATTCAAATGAGGACCTAAGTTCACATTTAATAATGCAAAAGCTTTAGTTAAATAAAATGATGTATTAAATAAAGCTTGTAGAAAGTTATTAATACCATTCCAAAATGGCTTTAACACAATCAAAGAAAATGTAGTTCCAATCTGTATTGTGTACTTGCTTATATCTCCAACATATTCCTTTTATGGAAAAACTAATTTTACTGATTCTATCTGTGGTTAAGAATTTTGTGTGCAAGCATTTTCCAATTAAAATGTTTCCAGTATTTTGTAAGGCATGTATATTTTATTGATAATAAGATATATGTTTTAATATCTTCAGTTAACTGTATTGAGTGTCCGTTTGTTATATATGTCCAATATGAGGTTTTAGGTGTTGTTTTATAGTTTATCAATATTTTGTAAAATGTTTAAATACTGTTTCCCATGGCAAAGTCATTATATATGATTTCATATATGCATTTCCTAAATTTAGGTATTTCTTTAAATGAAGAATTGTTAATTATTCTACTTAAATCTTGTGAATAAGACAGAATATTCTGTATAGTTAGCCAGTCCTGTTGTGGAATTTTGTATGTTGTTTTTATTACTTGCATATCTAAAACTTTTAGTTCTTTGATACATTGGCACCAACAAAGAAATCCTTTTTCTTCCCAGGAATTAATAATCTGTGTATATATTTAGGTTCATAGATTAGTATTAAGCTAACTGCCCTTGCGAGACATTTTAAGTTTAGCTAATTATCCCTTGTGAGACTCAAACCCTGCACCTTGTGTTTGTAAGGCAAACATCTTAACCCTTAAGCCAACCTCCCAACCCTTTTTATGTGGAACGTTAGTTGTGACTATAAATGGTGTTAAAAGATCAAACCAGATTTTTAAATCTATATTTACATTAATAATTTTCCTAAATGAGTCAATGTAATAATTCATTATATGAATTTTAGTGGGTTTAGTTATGTTATATTGCATACTAATACATATGTGCCTTGGCAAATTGTTTTTATCTGTTATTTGAATTTATTTTTTGTAAATCAAATTAATTTATTGATATTACAATTGGTAATTCTTTCCAGTTTGCACAGTAATTTGGACTTATCCAATCTGAGATTGTTTTAGATATTGATGCTTTTATATATCTTTCTATATCAGGAAAGTTTAATCCTCCTTGTTTCCATGGGCTGATAGGATGTATTAAAGCAATTCTTTTTCTTTTGGGAAACCATATAATTTTTATTTGGCATGAATTTATTTCTTTAAGTATGTTCCTTTCTGGTAACAGTTGTATTGCCAAGGCTATATATAGGATCTTTGGCAGTAAAGCCATTTTTATTAACTGCAGTCTATCTTCAAATGTTAATATTATTTTGTTCCATTTTTCCACAGAGATTTTAATTGTATTGATGATATTATTGCAGTTTTTTAGACTAATTCATTATTATCCTTGTATAACACCATTCCCAAATGTTTTAAGGTCAATTCTTGTTTTCCTATGATGTGATCCTCCTTAGTCTGCAGTTCTTTTTTTATTTAAAAATAAAAAAATTGATTTTGATTTATTGAAATGGAGTCCTGAAGTCATGTGAATTTTGTCAATCAATGTATATAATTCATCCAGTCTCTCTTTTGTATAAGATAATGTTAGTAATATCTTATCAGCACATAGCATTACTTTGAAATTGTATTGTTCATAAACATGTATTCTTTTGATTTTTATATTGTATTGAAATGAATCTGCCAATATTTCAATAGCCAGAGCAAATATAATCAGTGACATGGGACATCCTTGTTTAGTGCCTTTTATTGTATGTATAGATTCAGAGGTAGAAGGACCTAATTTGACATATGTTAACTTATTTGTATATATATATATATATGCTCTAGGAGATGAACAAAGGATGCTGGAAATTCAAATAGCATTAGGATTTTGAATAAATAGTCCCAATTTAGGGAATCAAAGGCTTTCCTCTATATCTAAGCAAATTATGAGTGTTTCTTTATTTTCTTTATTAACATAATCTATAAGAAAAATTATCCTTGTAATGTTGTCATGTGTGTGTCTATGATATGTAAATCCAGTTTGATTATTATTTATTGTTTTGGATAGTGGTAGTTTTATTCTGTTAATTAACATTGTCCTAAATATCGTATAGTCATTATTTAATAATGATATAGGTCTTTATGAGGTACATAGGTTTGGGGATTTGTTTTCTTTTAGGACTGGTGTGATTAAGGAATATCTCCAAGAGGGTGGTATTAAAGCTTGTTACTGAATTTCTAATAGAGTTTTATGGAAGTGGGATAGTATCTTTGAAGGAAAAAGTTTATATATTTCTATAATTAAGCCATTTATAACTGGAGCTTTATTATTTTAACCTCTTTTATTGTATCTGTAATTCCTTTGTAGGATTTGGGTGCTTGCAGATCTAGTTTTAAATTTTATTGTATTTTTTTATATTAGAACATTTTTCATCTAGATTTAATTGATTGATATGTATATTTTCTTTTTGGAAATGTTCCATATACTGATTTCAATAGGCATCAAAAATCTCATCTATATCCGAGACATTTTTTCCTTTCTTTTCATGGAAGATACTTTTAATGTTGTTAGCTTTTGATTGTATTTTGATTTTGTATTTTGATTTTTGTGGATAAATTATGTAGATATTTAATATAACTAGTTTTATATGTTAGAATTTCATTGTATTTATTGTTTAGTACTTCTACTTTCTTTTTCATCTCCAAATGATTTAGATTTTTTCAGCATTTACTGACAAAAGTTTGGATTGTAGATCTAATAATTCAGAATCCCATTCTCTTATTTTTTTATACCAAGTTAGGATTTGACTATATATGTAAGCTTTTAATGAGTCCCGCATCATTATTTTATTTATCTCTGTGGTTTAATTAATATTTAATAAGAACTGTAATTCAGATAATAACCAAGGTTCGAACTCTTTAATTTTAGTTATATATGCTGGAATTAATTCAAATAATAACCAGGGTTTGAACTCTTTAATTTTAGCTATATATGCTGGAATTCTGGAGTTAAAGATTAATGGATTGTAGTTTGAGCATCAATGAATTATGGTTTGAAAAGGGGCAGGGAGTGATTGAGAAATTAATTATTTTAGAGTGTAAGTCATGGTCACCAAATATTTTATCTATTCTAGTTTGGGTACCAAATTTGTGATCTTGATGGGAAATCAACAAAGATTTATCTTCTTTAAATTTGAAAGTATTTACAAGATGAAATGATTGTATCCACTTGTTTAAAGCTTTTGATACAGCAAATGTATGCAGCAGTCTTTTATTTGTAGTTTCAAAAATATCAAGTATACAGTTAAAATCTCCTCCTAATATTAAGTTGCCTTAATAATTATTTGAAATGAAATCCAAGTGTTTTTTAACAGTTCCTGTTCCAATGCCTGGGAACCAGTATAGATTGGCTAGATCCATATTTTCTTCTTATATTTAAGTATTACTAATGGCATAAGGCCTTCTTTATCTTCATACTTATAAATGAGTTCTGTTTTGTTTTCCATAAAATTGTTGCCCCTTTTGTCTTTGCCTTATAAGTGGATTGCACCAATATCATACATTCCTTAGGATTCCATTTGTAATTGTTATTTGTTTTCAAATGAGTTTCTTGAAGGAAGACGGTTTGTGCTTTGTTCCGTTTTAAATATTTCAGTAGATTTGATCTCTTGCTATGATTGCCTAAGCCATTGGTAATTAAAGATAATAAAGTTAAATCCATCTTAGGTTATTTAGACTATGTATTTTTTGTTTTATTGTGACTATTAAACATTTTCCTCTGTTAACTATAAAGTATATGTTCGAGCTTTTAAAGGAAATTATCAGTTTTATACTTTGAGTGTTGACCAATAAAGTAATATTTTGGTCAGGCATACTAAAAATGTCTTTGTGAAATAAATTTTAATTAATAAATATTAACAAAGCTATGATCCACACTAGCCATGGAATGAAAATCATTCCTAATCTGATGGTTAAACCTAAATCCATCAGATTTTCACTCATACCTTGACAATCCAGAACATCTGAGCTCCATATTGAATTATCATATGGAGAATATCTGTAATAGGAATAAGCAATATTTATATTATTCTGAACAGGTACAGCACTATTGTAGATTAGACCGAATTTGAATACAATATAAATGTCTACTTATTGTATAACCAATTGATATTTACATGAAAGATAGATGACAAGCAATTCAATCATAGTAAAGCAGGATGTATCATATATAAAACCTCAGTAAAAGATTACAGCACACACTTATTTAACATATTCACCCTCATTATTGAAGTCTTTCAAAACGTATTACTTAATATAAATAGATGGTAGTAATATTTATACCTAATGTTTTAATAAAATGTATTTTACTGGATATATCAGAAGTTCTATTTCATTGTTTGCCATCATTTAAGTAATCATTTTGTTTGTTGCTAACTTACTTAAAGCATCAAGTTTGTTTTATGTGAACATTGATGAAAGTTAGTGCATTTCAATTATCAGTGCACCCCCCCCCCCATTTCCTACACATAAGGATTTTCATATATGTCATTTCTTAATATAAAATGAGTGAAATTTTAGGTTAAAAACAAATTCACTTATTGTGATTAATAATTACAAGTTCCCTTTCCATATTCATAAATTCATTTTATGACATATACTGAAAGTTTTTACATTTAAATAGCAACATTCTATTTTGTATAATCAGCAAAGTATAAACGGAGTGATTATTGTCAATTTAATACTATTTGTTCAGAATGTGACTGTTACATTATGTGACATTCCTACTTCAGGCTTTTATTGTTTCCTTTGAACAACTTTATCACTTTGATGTCATATATAAAACATTATTTACCTTGGTAACAGCTGATGTATTATGTATGGTCAAGATGGGTTACAAAACCGCAATTCAAGTTAAAGCAATTATATGACTTGTTATGCACATTTACTTATATAAGAAAATCATCATGCTTCCCCTTGATGTTCAAATTAGGGTATGTCATTTATGACAAGTTAAAACAGTAGTGTTATTATACACAAGCCCATGTTATTTAAACTGAGCGTCTATTGTCAATTTAATACTATTTGTTCAGAATATGATTGTTACATTCTGTGACACTTCAAGTCCAGGCTTCTATTGTTTCTCTTGAACAACTTTGTCAGTATGATATCATGTATAAAACATTAGTTAACGTTGTAACCACTTAAGTATTATGTATGGTCAGGACAAAAACTGCAATTCACGTTAAAGCAATTGCATGACTTGTTATGAATATTTGCTTATATAAGAAAACCATTGTGCTTCCCCTTGATGTCCAATGTAGTGTATGTCATTTATGACATGTTAAGACACTAGTGTTATTATACACAAGCCCATGTTATTAAATCCTGTCTTTAATATCTAAATTCAGCAGACTGCATCTTATATTATGATTATATATTTTATGTCTAGATTTACTAAAATCATACATTACATAACTATTGTGTGTTTTTTTTAGCTGTTGCTTAGTTACTTGAGAGACCACAAGCTGTAATGCTTATTCTTATTATTAGCTCCTTCCAAGCATGTTTATACAGTCCATAGACTTTAAATTATGAGACCCTTCTAGTTTCTTATTTGTTGGAAGTATATTTCCACACTTACATACACACATATCAGTACTTCAAGCACGGGCAACAAAGCCCTCCAGTTTTGCCAGAATACCATTCACTAGTTCATGTGGTGTGTTTCTAGGCTGTTCTTAAAATATCCATACCAATATTTGTCCTGTTCCATTTTACCAGCCTGTTTCATGCAGTGGCCACTCTGCCACTGAACCACTCAACACACCTTCCATTCCCACAGATATTTCGACGAAGAAAATATAATGACTCTCTAGCACTTCCCAGCAACCCCAAACACCAAACTCAGCTATCTCCATATGCCCAACACATCTGAGCAAGCTCACCTCCCAGACTACTGCAATAGGTACTGTACAAGACCAAGTGCTCTTAGTCTTTCACAGTAACTCACACTTCCACTCTTATGTAAGTCCTTAATGTGTTTGGACCAAAATGCATTTTAAATATAAAATTGTGCTTACTGTTTTTTTTTTTTAATCAAGAATCAGCTTAATGAGCTAAATGAATTGTTGGGAGACCATCAATATGTGTACATGTGGCTTAAACCAGTCCTTTTATTATATATATATATATATATATATATATATATATATATATATATATATATATATATTTATTTATTTTTTTTTTTTTAAAGCAAAACCTTCATTGCCAAGAATCTTCTCAGAGGCTCCTCAGCCATTAAGCATTATCATCACTCTGTGTCTGTTACCATAGCAACCAGGGAGCATCTGTTTCTGTTAGTGTGTCTGTGTACTGCATACCAGAGGCTCGTGATGCACCTGAAGCAAAGTTTCACTTCACCATAAATTCAAGCCTAAATTCCTTCCCTTTCAGTGAGGCAGCAGCCAGGAAAAGAACGGAGAGCAAACAGATCAAAAAAAAAAAAAAAAAAAAACCTTCCAACAAGCTGCCACAACAAGAGATAACACATTCTTCCAACCTTCCCAACTCTCACTCAGCAGATGTATAAACAAACTATTCTCTGACAAAATATCCCAACTCACAGTTTTATCCACCCCCTTCCCCTGGATCCAGGCTAAAACATCAAGTGTCTCTTCCTAATACACAAGCATCAGTAAACTTTGATCACAAGCTGCAACCCACAGCTTCCTGGAGACAAAAACAGTAACATGCAACAGCTGCCAGATGCAGCTGCATCCACACACACACACACACCATGTCAGGCTTAATTGTACAGCACTTGAAGTTATGATTCCTGCCATAATTGATATTAACTATGTTTAGACAGAATAATAGTGACATTTCTACTAGCTGCCAGACACGGCTGCATCCACACACACCATATCAGAAATGATCAAACAGCAGTTGAAGCTATGACACCTGTCATAATTGATATTAACTATATTTAAACAGAATAATGATGACATTTGTACTAAGAGCGTGCTACTATTATTTAACCAGGATATACATGACATTTCTAAATCATACTTTGACTGTGAAGGCATTAATCTCCATGACAGCATTTTTTTCAAAACACTCTACTGTTACTGCTAATATATATGATGTTAACTTGTTACATTTGAGTCTGAACTCTGATGAATGGTACCTTGTTGAATTAATTAATTAATTATTTAAATTATTATAAGTAAAATCAATGAAAAATAAACAAGATAAGTATTCATTAAGTTCAAGTAGGGAATAAGTGTGTATGTTTGTATTATATGTTGTTTTGTTTGGCTTATATATAATGTAAATAGTGCCAATGTTTTTCCATAAATTAAGGCCTTCTTTATCTTCATACTTATAAATGAGTTCTGTTTTGTTTTCCATAAAATTGTTGCCCCTTTTGTCTTTGCCTTATAAGTGGATTGCACCAATATCATACATTCCTTAGGATTCCATTTGTAATTGTTATTTGTTTTCAAATGAGTTTCTTGAAGGAAGACGGTTTGTGCTTTGTTCCGTTTAAATATTTCAGTAGATTTGATCTCTTGCTATGATTGCCTAAGCCATTGGTAATTAAAGATAATAAAGTTAAATCCATCTTAGGTTATTTAGACTATGTATTTTTGTTTTATTGTGACTATTAATCATTTTCCTCTGTTAACTATAAAGTATATGTTCGAGCTTTTAAAGGAAATTATCAGTTTTATACTTTGAGTGTTGACCAATAAAGTAATATTTTGGTCAGGCATACTAAAAATGTCTTTGTGAAATAAATTTTAATTAATAAATATTAACAAAGCTATGATCCACACTAGCCATGGAATGAAAATCATTCCTAATCTGATGGTTAAACCTAAATCCATCAGATTTTCACTCATACCTTGACAATCCAGAACATCTGAGCTCCATATTGAATTATCATATGGAGAATATCTGTAATAGGAATAAGCAATATTTATATTATTCTGAACAGGTACAGCACTATTGTAGATTAGACCGAATTTGAATACAATATAAATGTCTACTTATTGTATAACCAATTGATATTTACATGAAAGATAGATGACAAGCAATTCAATCATAGTAAAGCAGGATGTATCATATATAAAACCTCAGTAAAGATTACAGCACACACTTATTTAACATATTCACCCTCATTATTGAAGTCTTTCAAAACGTATTACTTAATATAAATAGATGGTAGTAATATTTATACCTAATGTTTTAATAAAATGTATTTTACTGGATATATCAGAAGTTCTATTTCATTGTTTGCCACCATTTAAGTAATTACTTTGTTTGTTGCTAAATTACTTAAAGCATCAATTTTATTTTAGTGAACATTGATGAAAGTTAGTGCATTTCAATTATCAGTGCATCCCCCCATTTCCTACACATAAGGATTTTCATATATGTCATTTCTTAATATAAAATGAGTGAAATTTTAGGTTAAAACAAATTCACTTATTGTGATTAATAATTGCAAGTTCCCTTTCCATATTCATAAATTAATTTTATGACATATACTGAAAGTTTTTAGATTTAAATAGCAACATTCTATTTTGTATAATCAGCAAAGTATAAACGGAGTGATTATTGTCAATTTAATACTATTTGTTCAGAATGTGACTGTTACATTATGTGACATTCCTACTTCAGGCTTTTATTGTTTCCTTTGAACAACTTTATCACTTTGATGTCATATATAAAACATTATTTACCTTGGTAACAGCTGATGTATTATGTATGGTCAAGATGGGTTACAAAACCGCAATTCAAGTTAAAGCAATTATATGACTTGTTATGCACATTTACTTATATAAGAAAATCATCATGCTTCCCCTTGATGTTCAAATTAGGGTATGTCATTTATGACAAGTTAAAACAGTAGTGTTATTATACACAAGCCCATGTTATTTAAACTGAGCGTCTATTGTCAATTTAATACTATTTGTTCAGAATATGATTGTTACATTCTGTGACACTTCAAGTCCAGGCTTCTATTGTTTCTCTTGAACAACTTTGTCAGTATGATATCATGTATAAAACATTAGTTAACGTTGTAACCACTTAAGTATTATGTATGGTCAGGACAAAAACTGCAATTCACGTTAAAGCAATTGCATGACTTGTTATGAATATTTGCTTATATAAGAAAACCATTGTGCTTCCCTTGATGTCCAATGTAGTGTATGTCATTTATGACATGTTAAGACACTAGTGTTATTATACACAAGCCCATGTTATTAAATCCTGTCTTTAATATCTAAATTCAGCAGACTGCATCTTATATTATGATTATATATTTTATGTCTAGATTTACTAAAATCATACATTACATAACTATTGTGTGTTTTAGCTGTTGCTTAGTTACTTGAGAGACCACAAGCTGTAATGCTTATTCTTATTATTAGCTCCTTCCAAGCATGTTTATACAGTCCATAGACTTTAAATTATGAGACCCTTCTAGTTTCTTATTTGTTGGAAGTATATTTCCACACTTACATACACACATATCAGTACTTCAAGCACGGGCAACAAAGCCCTCCAGTTTTGCCAGAATACCATTCACTAGTTCATGTGGTGTGTTTCTAGGCTGTTCTTAAAATATCCATACCAATATTTGTCCTGTTCCATTTTACCAGCCTGTTTCATGCAGTGGCCACTCTGCCACTGAACCACTCAACACACCTTCCATTCCCACAGATATTTCACAGAAGAAAATATAATGACTCTCTAGCACTTCCCAGCAACCCCAAACACCAAACTCAGCTATCTCCATATGCCCAACACATCTGAGCAAGCTCACCTCCCAGACTACTGCAATAGGTACTGTACAAGACCAAGTGCTCTTAGTCTTTCACAGTAACTCACACTTCCACTCTTATGTAAGTCCTTAATGTGTTTGGACCAAAATGCATTTTAAATATAAAATTGTGCTTACTGTTTTTTTTTTTTAATCAAGAATCAGCTTAATGAGCTAAATGAATTGTTGGGAGACCATCAATATGTGTACATGTGGCTTAAACCAGTCCTTTTATTTATATATATATATATATATATATATATATATATATATATATATATATATATATATATATATTTATTTTTTTTTTTTAAAGCAAAACCTTCATTGCCAAGAATCTTCTCGGAGTCTCCTCAGCCATTAAGCATTATCATCACTCTGTGTCTGTTACCATAGCAACCAGGGAGCATCTGTTTCTGTTAGTGTGTCTGTGTACTGCATACCAGAGGCTCATGATGCACCTAAAGCAAAGTTTCACTTCACTGTAAATTCAAGCCTAAATTCCCTCCCTTTCAGTGAGGCAGCAGCCAGGAAAAGAAAGGAGAGCAAACAGATCAAAAAAAAAAAAAAAAACCTTCCAACAAGCTGCCACAACAAGAGATAACACGTTCTTCCAACCTTCCCAACTTTCACTCAGCAGATGTATAAACAAACTATTCTCTGACAAAATATCCCAACTCACAGTTTTATCCACCCCCTTCCCCTGGATCCAGGCTAAAACACCAAGTGTCTCTTCCTAATACACAAGCATCTGTAAACCTTGATCACAAGCTGCAACCCACAGCTTCCTGGAGACAAAAACAGCAACATGCAACAGCTGCCAAACGCAGCTGCATCCACACACACACCATGTCAGGCTTAATCGTACAGCACTTGAAGTTATGATACCTGCCATAATTGATATTAACTATGTTTAGACAGAATAATAGTGACATTTCTACTAGCTGCCAGACACGGCTGCATCCACACACACCATATCAGAAATGATCAAACAGCAGTTGAAGCTATGACACCTGTCATAATTGATATTAACTATATTTAAACAGAATAATGATGACATTTGTACTAAGAGCGTGCTACTATTATTTAACCAGGATATACATGACATTTCTAAATCATACTTTGACTGACGAAGGCATTAATCTCCATGACAGCATTTTTTTTCAAAACACTCTACTGTTACTGCTAATATATATGATGTTAACTTGTTACATTTGAGTCTGAACTCTGATGAATGGTACCTTGTTGAATTAATTAATTAATTATTTAAATTATTATAAGTAAAATCAATGAAAAATAAACAAGATAAGTATTCATTAAGTTCAAGTAGGGGAATAGAAGTGTGTATGTTTGTATTATATGTTGTTTTGTTTGGCTTATATATAATGTAAATAGTAATACATTTTGACGTACCTTTGTTTGTGAAGAATTAGTGGATTCTTTGAACATTCTGAATAAATCATTACTGTTTCTTAGTTGTTTAAGAAACCATCTTTTTTTTAAATAAAAACAGACGACGAGTGATGTACCATATCAGTTGATACTTTGAGAGATGTAGTTGTAAGTTATTTTTTTGGGACAGCTATCTTGGAATCAGTTTTTTGTTTTTCTTCTTTCTAGCATCAATCCAAGGATCTGTTTATTTTATTCTTTTAAGAGTAGGAGCCATCCATTCCATTTCTTCTGGGATAGACACTATGTTGTTTTTGATGAATATAGTAGCTTCTTCTAAGTCATTAAAGATTCTCATCTCATTGGCAAAACATATTTTTATCTTGGCTGGAAAGGCCAGCTGTGATTTAATGTTGTTTAGTTTCAAGAGTTTTATTATTGGCCAGACTTTTTTTCTTTGTTCTAGTATTCTGGAAGAATAATCATTGTCAAACCTTATCAGGCTTTGATTGTATTTTAAGGGTGATTTTCTCTGAGAAGATTTTAATATTAGTTCCTTGTCCAGAAATGAAAGACATTTTATAACTATGGATCTAGGTGGAGTATTTGTTGAGTTAGAAGCAGGTTTCCTCATCACTGTATGCACCCTTTCAATTCCAAATGAATGAAAGTCCCTCTTTCAGGTCTAAAAATTCAGGAATCCAGGTTAAGAATGAAATAATGTCTTCTTCTTCAGTGTTTTCAGGCAGACCAAATATCCTTATGTTGTTTCTCCTTTCCCGGTTTTCTAAGTCATCTATTTTTTAAGCAACCATGTATTCTGTTTAAGCAGAAATTCTTTATGGAAATCTTCCTCTTTGAGTCTCCCTTCAATGTCATTTAGAGAAGTCTCTATATTTGTTATTTTTGTATGGTGTTGCTGTAATAGTTCCTTAAGAGTATCAGCCTGTTTTTGAGAATTTAATTTGAGGTTTTCTAAGTCATTTTTAAAGCCAACCATCTTCAAAGATAGTTCCTGTAAAGTAGATGTCATCAATTGCAGTTCTTTTTTCAAATCAGTATCTGGATGAGAATTCCTTGAGTTGGTCATGTTCAGTGACTCAATATATCTCCAATTTACTTGACAGGAAAATTTTTGTATATCTCCACCAAAGTTGATATTTTTGTAGTTTAGTAGTTTATCTATAGATTTCTTACATTTTAAACTTGAAAATAATAAAAGTATCCTATATTATTATGCTAGTTTATGTAGCTCTCAAAATTCACTGCTCTAAATTGACCATCCTGGCTCTGCCCCTGATTGACAGTATTTTGATGGTTAAACATGTCTAAACAACCATTTCATGCAGGCCTCCCAACATCTTCTCTCCAACACGATGCATCCACTATAAGTTGGCCTGCAGCCTTGTAAAAGTCAGACTTAAGCAATTGCGCTGGTGTAAAGTACTGAATTCTATAGTCTGTGTATTTAGATAGGTAGGGGTTCTGTTCTTAACTGCAGTCAACTGTGTGTGTGTGTGTGTGTGTGTGTGTGTGTGTGTGTGTGTGTGTGTGTGTGTGTGTGTGTGTGTGTGTCCAGCTAGAAGAGCAGAAGTATGTATCCTGCTGTTACCCCTCCAATCCCATCAATTAACAGTATTTTGATACTTGCACATGCCTACAGATCCATTTCATGCAGGCCTCCAAACTTCTTCACTCCAACATGCACAGCTGCTGTCATCCACTATAGGTTGGCCAGCAGCCATGTAAAAATCAGACGTGTGCTGTGGTGCTTGCATAAAGTACTCAGTTCTATAGTTTGTGTACTAGGTTCTATTCTCACTGCAGTCAAGTGAATGTGTGTGTGTGTATGTGTGTGTGTGTGTGTGTGTGTGTGTGTGTGTGTGTGTGTGTGTGTGTGTGTGTGTGTGTGTGTGTGTATATGTATGTGTCTAGCCAGAAGAGCAGAAGTGTGTATCCTGCAGTTACCCCTCCAATCCCATGAATTGTCAGTATTTTGATACTTGCAATGCCAACAGATACATTTCATGCAGGCCTCACAATTTCTTCTCTGCAGCCATGTAAAAGTCGGAGTTTTGCAGTGGCACTTGTGTAAAGTAATGAGTTCTGTAGCCTGTGTACTTAAACAGACAGTGTTCTGTGTGTGTTTGTGTATGTGTGTGTGAGTTGTTGCTTGACATTGGTACAATGTTGTGTTCTCCTCTACAGACACTTCCAATGTCATCAACTATAACAGATTTTTGGATATGCAGTACTCATACCATGGCAGGGTCAGAGACTAGCCTGGAGGGCAGATAGAGGTCCACTCATCCTGTACAATAAAGATTGCAGTGACATGGCTTTTACTCTTTCCACAAACCTCATGGCATAGTTTGTAGGCCCAGTGTTATCTTGCTGAGAAAGCCCTTTGGCCTATTCAACTGCTACATGTGTCTGGTAAGGTACATGAAAAAGAGAGCATTATACTCTATTAGTGTTGTGATGAGATTTGACTACAGTGCTGTCATACAATCTGAAGATCTTAATATGATGGTGTAACTTATGATATGTACAACATAGGCTTTCAATACCAGTGTGGACACTTGGTGGTCAAATTCAGAGTGCTATCTACATGTGTTCCCAGTGCTTGCATCACTGGGTTTCTGCATAGAAGGACTATTGTCAATGTTGTGATCAATATGTAATTTCACTATTCAGATGACATTACAAGCACACATTTTTCTATTTATTTGAAGACTATGGGCCTTTGTCACCATTCAGGTGGGTGTGATAGCTCCTCCTGTACTATGCTATCACCATTGGTGGACTCAATTTGCACCCAATATGCAAAAATCAGCAAACTTGATAAGCCAAAGGCCATGTACTTTAACCTGAACTGTTAAGAAATAGAGTTCAAACCACAAAGGGCCAATTACAGTTCACTGTGGTTTGCCAATAGTGACTGCTCTACTGGTACAGGTTGATTCACCAACTTTCACATGATGTATTCAGTCAGTGAGTCAATTGGTAACCCATCAACTGATGTAAGGGTTACTCCCCTGCTTGGATGTTTTTTCAATGATACCTGCATTGGGGATTTGCCAGAAACCTAGGCCAGATCATGGTAGGCAGTATGCCCTGCCTTACCTTCATACAGGCCCATCACACAGAATCAATGGGCTGTGACAACATCATGGATTACCTATGGCATGACTCAGCACATACATCTTCATGATATGGTTGAATACACCATTCAACACATCCTCCACACAGCCTTTGTTTCCATAGAAAGGTGTACAGCAACATTCTCCCCATAAACCTGACTAGCTTGGTCTGCAAAGCTATGGAAAGGATCATCATGGACCTCATAAATAAAGATATTGGGGACCTACATACACTGGATCCTACCCAGTTCGGCTTTGTTAAGGGCAGATCATGCCTCTTAAACCTGGTTGATTTCTTTGAAAAAGTCACCAAGGCCATTGACGAGGGGAAGGTGGTCCACACAGCCTACCTGGACCTTGCAAAAGCCTTCGACAATACCCCACTGGCATTATAGATAAGCTCACCAGCTTAAATAAACCCCTATGTCACTAGATGGGTTGCAAACTGGCTCTAGGACAGAACCCACATGGTTAGAATTGCTGGAGCCATGTCAGACTCCAAACCAGTTACAATTAGCATCCCACAAGGCTCAGTCCTGGGACCTCTCTTGTTCGGTATATATTTCTCGGAGGTACAGGCCAACACGGAAGGACTGTGGCTGACCAAGTTCGCAGATGACTGCAAACTGGGTGCCATAATCGACTCTCCAGCCGACACAAGCATCCTCCAAAAGGACCTCATAGAAACAGACAACTGGTGCCAGAGCCATGGCCTCAAGCTAAATGCCAAAAAGTGTATAGTCATCCCTTTGGCAAAACAGTGCCTACAAATTACCACATAGGTGGTAATCCATTAAGTACAGAACAAGTAATTAGGACCTGGGGACCCAAGTTGATAGCAATCTCTCATTTGACAACCACGTGGCCAAAGTGGTTAGAAAAACATTTTATATAGCCCACCTAATCATGAAGGGATTCACATCTAGATCAGGGAGGTCATCGTCTTTACTCATCCTCATCAGGCCCATAATTGAGTACAATGCCCTTTTGGGATGTAACTTACCAGACACCTGCAGCAACTGGAAAGACCCCAAAGTACCTCACCAAGAGGATCAAAGGGCTCAAACAGATGCCATATGCTGCCCGGTTAAAGAAACTCCAGCTCTACTCAGTGGCATACCACCTGCTCAGAGGCGATCTGTGCCTGACATATAAAGCCATGTCCAACCTGGAATTAATGGACATGCTGCACTCAGAAAATCCAAATCCCATCGAGCCACACGCCGAGTGACTTGAACCTCAGCACTGAAATAAATAGGACATGCTGGAGGGACACATTCATAACCCAGAGGCTCCCTTCACTCTGGAATAAAATCCCAGTCCAGGTTAGGCAGAGTCCCTCACTGACTCTCTTCAAAAGGAATCTTGATGAGTGGATGGGAGATCGTAGGTTTACCCCAGGTATCACTTCTGTGTCACTGTTAGCCAGAGGCACAGTATACTAACCTCGAAAAAGGGCACAGCAAAATTAATTTAAAATGGGTGGCAAAAGTCAAACACACTCTGGCTAGGATTATAAATGCCCTAGGGCAGATAGCCTAGTATAAGCCTATGAACCTATTCATTCATCTGTGTTGGGGGAACAGAACCTGATGCATGCATGTATAGAGACAGCCTAACTCTCATTAACTGTGAGGTAGACCACATGTCATCATGGACCTCTTCTACATGTACACTAGTAATATTCCAGTTGTGTGCAACAGAGCTGTGTGAGTTGCTAATGCTACATCAAGTCTGTTACATCTAACAGATGTCTTCAAAGAGGTCATCGAGGGCATGCATGATGACAACAGTATCATCTGGTAGAACTTGACCAGGTCAAAGCATTTAACCCAAATCCACACTGAGGTATTCAGTCAACACTGTCATATGTGGCCATAAGCAGCTATATGTGAGTATACCAGTGTATGACATACATGGCATCTCATTATGTTGAAATGTGAGGCATGACCTATATATCTCAGGTCCAGTGATCAGGTCGGTACATCAGGGGTGTCTGCTAGGCCCTTTCCTGCTCTTTAGTTAAGTGATGGACATCAAATATGGCACACACTTGCTGTGTCAAAACAGCTGTCTGAAGGACTACAAATTGTGGTCAATCATTAACTCCAATTGTGATAGTAGTATAATACAGACAGTATTAACACTTACCAAAACTGCTGCGATAGCCATGACAACATCTGCATTGACAAAAAAACATGGTGGGATTTGTTGAATCAGGAAACAAACACATCAACCAAGTATAATATGGACATCACACCCTATGATCAGACCAGTAGGTATGTGATCCATGCGCTGGGGTAGATGGTAAGTGGAACATCCACCAGCATGTGGTCACAGTGCTGACTGCCCCCTTGAATGTAACACAAGTACTGGGTATGTGAAGGACATGCACATCAGAGGCCATAATACCTTCATGGTTCCCAGCCTTCATCACCCCAGTAACTGTGTACAATCTACCCTTCTTCATGTACCTCCCAACACATCTTCCAGTGATGTGTAACTGAAGTGTACCACCTTTGTCACAGTGGACTGTCACACAGCTTTATTGACCATACCTAGGTATTCTTTCTTTGGAATATACATGACTGTCTGATGGTGCAGAACACCAATCAAGTTGTTATATCAGATACATGTGTGTTACCTGTTCTTCTTAAGCACACACTATATACATAGGTGTTTGACAACATCAGCAGCATGTATATGTTTGACAACATTAGCAGCCTGTATATCATTCATGACAGTATGGATTGTGACATATACAATGTGTGTGTGTGTGTGTGTGTGTGTGTGTGTATATGTATATATATATATATATATATATATATATATATATATATATATATATATATATATATATATACCATGTACACAAGGCAACTAGCCTGTATTGCCCATACTGTCACATACAGGTATAGCAATGTCTCTCCTAACACTCCCAGCAGATATTACAGTGCCAGGACAGTCCGCATGGTTACCCTTATAGAGTGTGGATGTATCATAATAGTTGTTCAAGTATGTGTGTGCAGACTCATCTCTTATTACTGTAAACCACATATGTTATGTCAGAGGCATGGTATTACTGGTGTTATTATTCTGATATTGTACATTATTGTTGCTGGTTCTTGTACTTTTTTCCATGATTCTTTGCCTGTGCCCTTTTTTGCTGGACACCTGCTGAGAGTACACTCATATTCAGGTGAATCAGTTTTCACAGCTTACAACCATTCACGTAATAACAACAATAAATTGATACAAGGAAGACAGCCTTTATTGACCCGCACTACCGAGTGTTTCAGTTTTCACAGCTTCATAATATGCACCATACCCCAGTTGTATGTCAGATCCCTGATAGATGTCCTCTGCATTATTCATGTAAGGATGCTTATCTCACACAGACATCTACCCCATTGTTATGTCACCTTGTCTAACAGTCAAAGACAATACAATTTCAATGTACAGTCTGTACTGTACCATGTAGACATATGCCTGATGTTGCTGCCACAACCATCTTCCATTGACTTGCCCTCCTGTGCTGTACATGAGAGTTTCACCTGTTCTCATTCCATGTGTTCATTCATACAATTCATCTGTGTGTCCCTATTCAATATACACCCTCCCCCTGAATGATCATTTTACGTGGCAGTCCATGTACTGTTACAGATCCTTTACACAGCTTCAGTACAGAATGCCAGGAATGGAGTATCACAATATTTTGCACTGTAGATACACTGTCCTGTACTGTGTTTGGACCACATACTTCACATTCATACCTTTCAACTGTCCAGATATTCCCAAGATGTCCAGATGTTTATCATCATCAAATTTGTGGCTTTCTGGCATATCACTGGGATGATCTCTGGACTGTTGTGACTCGGTATTGCACATATTTGAGTGCATACCTGTCAACTGTCTTGATCTGTGCAGAATGTCCAGTTTTTGTCTCATATTTGTGATTGTTTTTCCTCATAATTGTGTTTACTGGCAAACCATTGGCAAGTCAGAAACTAATGATTGACATTTGAGTTTCAAACTGCATGCTCTTCAGAAAGTTCATGCTAATGCACAACCTATTATTCTATCAACTTTCTAGGTTTGGAAGTTCAATATTAAAAATCTGTACCTACTTTTGGGTCTTTGTTCCCCACCCCCATTATGTATGCCTTTGTCCATATATCTTGTTCAAAGAGGATGGCAGGTATGTATGAATTTCATTCTACCACATTTCCATGTGACATGTATGGCAAATATGCCCCTATTTCTTGTTAAATATCCCCGCATTATGTTGGCTTTTGTGGAGATATGCTGCACTAACAGATTCACAGCTTTCTGTGAAACTCTGGTGGTAAATGTGGCATTCTGTGCAAATCCACAGACAGTAGGTACTCTGCTTTAAATAGAATTGTGTCCGCATTTGCTTGAGGGGTTTCTGGCTGGCAACACTGTTGCCAGCCGCGAAACCCAAGTTATTTGTGCCCCACATTATTAATATGCATTGCGCACTACCACTTGCTGTGCACCATCACGCAAACATGTACACTTGGTGTAGGCTCTGCACGAACCCTACACAGAGTTTATTGAAACCTGTGGAATGACATACTGTTATGCTGCAATGACACTGTATGGCACTATGTATGCCTGTATTCTAATTTATTCTCATTCTGTAGATATGCTTGACATTTTGCAGTGAAATTTAACTATGCTGAACATTAAAATATGACATTTCTAAACGAATGTGATAAATATGCATTTTGTCATTTACAGGGTCACTTGCTGGCATGTTGATTTACTCTTTAAAATAATGATGACGTGCAATTACATGATTTTTTTAGAACTTCGTAGCATCAACAGTACAGATTAATAAAGAGGTCCTTGGAGGAGTGAAAAAGAAAATCTCCTAATTAGTATATTGCCCTCAATTATTATTTTGAATCGTTGAAGTGTGAGCCATGGAATTTCAAAAAAAAAGCCCTAAAGTACAGGAGAACTATCACTGTCAAAAGTTAAACTTGCTTTTTTCAGTGAGAGCAAGCTCAACTGCCTCTCCAGATGTAAGAGGCAAGCCCTCTACACCCCCTGAATTTATAATACACCAACTCTGAGATTATCATACCGTGGAGAAAGGAAATACTCTCAGCAACATCATTATGAGTTTCATTATCTGTAAGGTGATATTTTCAGTCATGCATTTCAGGACTTGCAGTAACGAGTCTCCAAATATCAACCCGTGGGATTTATAAAATATTTTTAACTTGCCATGTGTCCGAGTAGTTTGAAAAGGATGGCATGAGAGTGGTTCTTTGCATTCCTTTTAATTTTTGTGTCAAAATATTCATAATAAATGCAAATAAGAAATTAATTATGCACACACACACACACACACACACACACACACATATATATATATATATATATATATATATATATATATATATATGTATTTATACACACACACACACACACACATATATATATATATATCTATGGTTCCCCTTCACAAGATCAAATGAATGGAAGCTCAAAATGCATAAGCTTGAGACCAGAATCTCGAACTTCCATTCACTCAAAATTGTGAATGGGAAGTTTAGGGTTAGAAAAAAAATAGTTCAGTTACCTTTCTGCAGGGGGCTAGGTCTGCCTGCACTCTTGCAGCTGTCATATATGAGCTATGTGACTGCACTATAGAGGAGGACTGGGAAATCTTCTGTTTTGCACTTATGCATATAGCGTGAAATGGGAGATTTCCCTTTCCTTCGCTGTAGTGCAATCTCAGAACAGGAATATTTAAGTTGAGTGGTGTAGGGGGTGCAGGGGGGCTTGCATTAGAAAGGTGTTTTTTTTTTATTTCCCCTTCACATTTTTGAGTTTCTGTAAACTCGAGATTCTGGCTTCGGGGTTATGACTTTCAAGTTTATAGGAATTCAGTCTTGTGAAGGGGAACCATATATGCATATATGAACATATGAAAAGAAAAAGTAAATTCCATGACTGCAATGGGTAACCTTCTTAAGAATGCCGGTCATAAACATAATCATAAAGCAATATAGTCATCTAAATTAACACATGGTCAGCCAACATTTTAAAAAAAAAAGTAACGCATTAGTGCCACAGTTGCACAGTGAATAGCACTGTTGCCTCATAGCAGGAGATTCCTCGTTTGGATTTTTGGCACATGCACCTTCTCTGTGGAGTCGGCATGTTCTCCCTGTGTTTGCATAGGTTTCTTCCTGGTGCTCTGGGTTCCTCCCACATTCCAAAGAAATGCAGTAGGTGGATTGGACACCCTAATTTAGTCATAGTTGTGCTTGTGGAAGAGCTACCTTGGCAGGGCTAGACACCCACTAGTATAAACCTTGGCTCTAGATGATTATCACTGTCGAACTGACACCCTGACACCTTGTGAAAAAATGGGAAAAAAGGGTTGTGAAGGGATGGAAGGACCCGCAGCACAGTGGACTACAGCCTATGCACCTCCAGTACTTATATATACACTAGCTCTCAAATCACTGTGTCATCAGAAAAGTAGAAATGGCAGATAAGCCAATATCTGAAACTAATTCATTCACACCTTGCAGCTCTCAGTTAACAGGGTATCAGATTTCTGAAGGCAAACAGGGTGGGAAGCAACTGCCTGAAGGTTTATGTCATGGTGTGTTTGTCTTACTTGCTAATCCAGATTTTTTTCACATTTAAGGTGCTTAATTGCGGTATAAAATACTTCAGATTAAGGACTATGATTAAACTAGATAATAACAATAGTATATGATCTGTTTCTAATGCTGTAAACTTGAATGAGACAAGGAAGCCCACACAACTAGTGCTAAAAGTATAAGGTGGAACACAGTGAGACCTGTCCTCTAGAAGTGAAAGAGATAAATGCAAAAGCAGGGAATTACACTCTCCTGATCAGACATTATAGTGTCAGTCAGTAGTGCATCATATTTAAGCATTGTGTCCAAAAAGAGCACTGTATAAAACTATAAATTAAGTGAATTCTAGCTTTGGTGTTTTAGAAAGGAGTGGGAGTCACATTTCAAAGTATTCCATAAAATATGAATGTGATATATTTGAAATATTAAAAAGTCTCTCAGTGTTAAAAAATAAAAACGTAAATGAAAGACTATTTAATTTCTACAATGATGCATAGATTAAATCTTCAAGCTCATTTATTATTCTCTCCATATATAGAACCAGATGAGTATTAGATGCACAAATCAATTTTCCAATACAAGCAATTTATATTTTCAAATTAACAGCAAGCTTGTCCTGCCTAGTAGTTATAGTGGTCAGGAAAGACCTCAGACTTTTTCACTTCTTGTCATTACTGTAGAGCATTAAAAATTGTTTTGCAAATAAAAGTAAAGCCTTTCAAGTAAGGAGACAGGAATACCCAACAAGAGAAAAAGTATATAAATGCCATAATTGTAGCCGTATGTAATCTAACCAATGACATTTCTGAAAAGAACACTATTTTTGACCTTGAGGCAGTTTTACTGCTTTTCTGGCTAGCAAGACGTTCCGTGAAACTGCTACAAAACAGGTGGTTCAGGCAAATCCAAAGATGTAAAAAGTGAATTTTCATGATCATATCGCTCACCAGATGTCATTTATTAGCACTATTAGTGCACAGCATATGTAACAGCAGCAGTTATAGTTGTCTGTCACAACTCTGTATGTGGTTGTACAGTTCAGTTACAGTTAATGTCGCCCACGCAATTTAAGTATGGCACTTTTAATATTTAGACTCATCAGACACTAACTTCCTCACAGTTTCATAAGTGTAGTTGCCTTATCATAAAAGCCTGCATTTTATGTCACTTTATTAAGGAACACACTAGGACACAAGATGATCAAAAAAATAAATAAATGTTTCAACTGATGGTGTCACCTTGATGAAGAGAAATGCCACTGATCATAAAAAATATATGATCTTGTATTAATAAATTACAATGTAGTAAAATGCTAAAGGCTCAAACTGTGAGAAAGATATATTAACTCAACTGACAGGATGTTTTTAGCCAAAGAGACTCCTTTTTCCACTGTATTGTAAAAGATTCACAGTTATACCTTCAGTTTTGCCTAGATTTTTCAACAGCTGTTAACAAATCTGTTCTTTAATCTCTAACATCTCAGCAACACATTGTGAAGCCAAGGCAGCTTCAGCATATTAAGGTACAAAAGATGTGTAGGATAAGATCACCTCTTGCAGCAGCTGCAGGCAACTTTGAGGACAGGTCAACAACAGAACACATTGTAGCAGCCCATATGACTGCACAATCAATATAAAGAGAAAATGCCTTAAGAATGCCCTCTTTATGCTGTTCCTGTAGCAATACAAAATCAGAATTCAGATTGTACATGTAGCCTCCTTAACAGCCACAGGTACTCCATCAGTACTTCACTGTCCTCATTCCAGAAGAAAAGGAGAATCCACAGGAGACATTGACAGAATCGTGCCACTGTCTTCTTACCATTAAACATTTTCTCTGTATGTTTGACTGCTGTGTCCACCGACCCCTAACCAATCCCAATTGCTCATTGACCCCCGGAGGTGGGGATCATTGCCTTTCGAATCTGCCAAGGGAGTACCATGTGGGAAGTGGCATGTGGGCAGACACTGGATATTTTTGTTTGCTCTTGCCAGAATCTCAGCCATGAGTGCATTTTGTATTTTTAGGTCTAACTCCATCCCCTGGTGGTGATGTGCCCACCTGTATCACTGCAAGGGCTGCCTGTGCTCCCCTACCTCTGTGCATATGTGCTGCTTTGCATGCAAAATAGGGAACTAGCATTACTGACTGGGGCAGTCACAGCAAACGCTCTTGCCAACTGATTGCTGCTTTTTGTGTTATGTGTGACCTCTGTCATACCACACAAGTGCAGCAGATACAGTAAGATGAGACTCATCACCCTGCCTACCTCCCAGGACAGGTGCTGTCCATCCCACCCATCCTGCTTGTTGGGCCACCTGCTTCATGGTCAGGACTTTATCTCTGTAAACTAGTAAGAAAAATTAACATTCATTGAAACACTGTCTTTACTCTGTTTCATTCCAGGTGGAAAATGACAGATGGCCGCATGAAAAATGTGGTTTATTGACTTTCACCTAACCAGCCGTCTGAGCTCCATCAGTTTTTTGATGGTTACCATTAGAAAGAGCTGAATCCAGCTGAGAAGTATATTAAAAATATATGTATGAAGAAGATTCCCCAAGGAATGATAAAGCAGCTCAGATCTGTAGAATTGCTGTTTGGCGCTTTCCTCTATACAGAGACTATAGAGGAATAAATGCCATAATGTTGCAAAAATATGAGAACTATTATCTGGAAGTCTGTGTTATTAGTCAGGTAAGCACCTGCAAAACAGCTGCAGTTATATTAACATATCTTATCAGCAGTATTCTTACTGATTCCTAAAACCACTGAAATTTTTAAGACCGTACCAATAAGAGAAATTCAGTAGGCAGATTTTCCTCAGCAGTGGGGTGACTTATAGATATTTATAATTAAGGAGTAATGCACAGAGCATAGACCCTGCATTGGGGTTATGAGAAACTTTGCTAGTCACATAAAATGCTAGTTAATTTTAAGTTAAATTGTCCATCTGGGTGGTATTTTTTCAGTTTGGATGTCTGTCATTGCCCAGTCCTCTGTTTTCAGGAGGGGATCTCTATGCATACTGCATATTATTGTATTGATCTGGTAAGCCAACAGATGACCCATTGTACGAGGATGTAGTTCTGTCTGTTGTGGCAGGCCTAGAATGTTTTGGTGTGCCAGTTACCATACACGGGTGTGACTGTAGGGACATCATTGCACAGTGGACCCTGCCACTTTACACATCTTAGGTTCAGCATTTTTCTGCTTCCTGGCATCATCTTCTTATAAGGCAGGTACCTTTGTTTTGTGTTTATAGCTGATACTCTGTTTAGCAGAATAATCAAGTGTATGCTGAACTGTATTCAAACCTTTCTCAGTGAAACTAGTTTCTGTTTGCTCATAATGTCTGGCATAATATAGCACTTAGACAAACTGTGTAAAATATATGTAATGCAATGTCTCAATTCTACATGATGGAACTATCATATAGACCTAACTAGGATTAATTTTATCCCAGATTATTCCATTTCCAGACATATTTTCTCTTTAATTTTCCCCTCAGGTGTGATTTTTTTATATTAGCTCTTATTGACTATTTTGTTTAACACAGTTATAACTTTACACAGAACCTGCAATGCACATATTGATCATCTGGTGAAGTCTAATATTCTAATTTCTTATCTAACTTTTTTTCTCCCCACACACTCCTTCATGATATCAGCCCGGCACCCTGGTATCTTTCCATGCCAGGTATACCAGCTGTCTTCCTTGGCCCCCAGACTTAATCCAGTATTGCTGGGGTTATTCATAGAAGTAGGCATCCAGGGGTTTGGCATGTCTGAGCATTCACTGGAGGGCTCTTTTTCCTTATGACCTACCCATTCCCTTTGCAGACCCAATGGTATGCCTTGGGGGAAGGTGTAAAATGGAGATGTGTGGCATATCACCCCACCTCTGCAACAGTTCACCCATGTCTCCAGCCTATATCTGTCTTTTTAGGTACACCTGCCAGCCTCCACCAGAAACCAACATAGTAAATACCTATGGAATCACCCAGCCACACCAGGATGGTAATGTGCATACCTCCCTCCTGATCCCATCATGCCCAAGCTGCTAATTGATCCGGGGCCACCTTGGTGATAGTCAGGGCTTTGTCCCCTGTATCCACTGGAGTGAATTTGTTATCTAACTGTTGCTGTTATGCTTATACTTACTCATGTTTACTTTGACGAGTCACACAAAAAGAAACACCAAACGGTCAATCAGTCCACAAAACAATCATGATCAATCTGTCCACAAAGCAATTTAATGAAAAGAAATACATTTTAAGTGGCTGTGTAGAGGTCCATAAGGGCAACCTGAATTTATTTAAACCAATTCTATGTTTGCACTGATTCAAAGAAGGGGGAATTTGTCCCAAAAAGGTAACCACTGCTACACAACTTTCCAACAGTGATATTCTGTGGAGCCGATTGGAACCTCAGGGAACTGAGCTGCAGGCAGCTGAAGCTCAGTACCTGAAACTTTGTCCACAAGTGGCGTAAAACTTATTCATTATAGCAGAAAAATGTTCATACAATTCGATACCCATCAAACAATACATTTATTCTTCGCCGACATAAATTTCAGACGTATTAAGCCTGTTTTATAAATTGCAAGCATATAAAAAATCATAGATGAGGCTTTACTCAGGTTCATAGGTTGATAGATAAATATTAGGCTAGCTGCCACTGGGGGTCATTTTAAGCCTGCTACTTTCCCTTTTTGTGTACAAATCAACTTTTTCAGTTTGGTTAGAGATTGGCCATCCCCATCCCATGTTTGATAATTATTTATTACCCCTAATCTAATAAGAATAACTGGGATCATACCGTAGATAATTTGATGCGACCCATTCAAGGGATAAAGCATTTAGGAGATGCCTTTGTCCATTAGTAGTACAGGGGGCTGGCCAGGGGTAAATTTTATGTTTTATATCTATAGAGTCATGTAGCACTTGAATATGAACAGGAATGAACTTTGTTTAATGTGGATGGGGTATCTTTTCCAGAGCAGTGGTACCCTCTGCGAGATATACCTGTCCCTCCAAACCATTCAGTTGATGTTGCAGAAGAGGTTTATGTCCCTAGACTGATGCCATTAGACTTGCTGATGTGCACTAAATCAGTTTTGTGTAGGACGGTGTCTTGTATGCCAGATGCAAGTCACCTCTTAGCAGTCTGTAAGACACAGAGTAGAGTGACAGGACTTTGAGCTGGTACTTCATGTACCGAAATGTATGAATACCATAATCATTATATGTTTAGCCATGGCATACATCTCTTTGTCTTATATCATTGTGTGTAATGAGCTGTTTATATTCCTGATGTTACTATTAACAAGACTTTCCTTCATTCATTTTAAGTTACAACACTACACCTAAAGAACTGATATTAGTAAAGAAAGGTGTGATGGAATTTATGTTAACAATGGTTTACTATCAAATTGTAGAACACCACTTATGTAAAACTGGAATGATCGAATGCATCTTTTCCAGAGTCCGTAATGCCATTTTGAAAATGTTCAAATGCACGTTAGCGAATGTTAGTGTACATTCGCTAATGTGCATTCGGCATTCTGATGACAGATCATGCAACAGTAGGAATCAGAAAATTTACCCTTTTCCTCATTGTAGTGTGATCTTGGAGTTGGAATATATAATTTGCAGGGGATATGGAGGGGTGCTGTAGACATACAAGTAAGTACAGCAGCTTCAGCACAACTTCCTGAGGGTCTGATGTCACCTCCTGACATTGCAAATTAGTTTGAATGCAGAAGTTGAGGTGATGATATTTTGACATTCCTTAAAACTGACATTGCCACATTCGGAATGTCATTTCAATCAAGTGAATAGATTTTTTTTTTTTTTACTTTCAACATTTTGATAGTAACCATTAACAACTATTCTAACCCAATGTACTTAGACAATATCAAGAGGCAAGGATATAAATTAAAGTACTGGAAAAATATTTCTGAACAAAATAATATTGTTTTCTAAATGAACAATGTCTCATACTTCGGTTACCATTATCTAACAAAAGATATCGTTTTCTCCTACAGGAAACGGCTTTATGTTCAATACTTTACCCAATCTTAACATCTAAAGCTCATCTCCTTTCAAGACTGGCATTTAAACCATTAATTTCTACTAGATGGCATAAATGTTGAGCTTTAGGACTATAACATCAATCTTAATTATTTTCAAGTACTTGTGGTTAAAATCCATTTAAATTCTTAACTGGAAAAGGCTATAAGTCACCACTTCATGCAAATGAAATGCAACTGCAAAACCATAATAATCATCTAAAAGAATAAATAGTTCTCTTACCAAAGCAGCGTGACTGATAAGGATTTCATGAAAGTTGTGTAATATAATGCCGCTAAAATTCTTAAACTTTCTTTTAATTTCTGCTGAATAGGGTCCTGAGGAGGAGCAGTTTCAAATGGTCAAAGGTCACATGCCACTGACACTATCATAAAACCTGGTATGGCTCCCATCTTTACTTACATTGTATATTAGTACATGACATCTGCTGTGCAATTTGGTCATGAAAATTAACTCTTTATATCTTTGAATGTGCCTAAGCCACCTGTTTTGTAGTCGTTTCACAGGAATACTCTGCAGCATCATGCAAGGAAAACTGGTTTTGTGTAAAAAATAAAATGTCGTAATGCAAAAACAGTTGCTACAGAAAAGTGTTGTTATGCGAAAGAAAGCAAGCTGCTGCACACTATAATGTTCAGTCATGCACTTTTTGGGATGTCAGTCTTGGCAGGGTACACTGAAATTTAATTATTTCCATGTCAATAAGTGGGTGAGTCTTCAGTTCATGCTTCTGACCATTAGAAGTAGATATGAAAAGACATTTTTCTTCAAACAACTACAACTGAAATGTCATCATGCTGATGGGATTGCAGTCAGAATGAAACTGATGATCTATATAACCCATTCTTTAGAGGGGACTACCAAATAATGCTGTACTGGATGTTATTATTTCTGATTCTGACCCAAAGCAGTGGCTGAAATCTCCATTAGTACTTGTTGAACTTTGCAGGATTACTTGCATTTACATGCCGCATGCATCATTTTTTTCCATAAGGGAATGGCTGTACTAAATCTGTGTTATCTGCCCTGTCCTCAGTGAACAATGCCTGTTGGTTCCTTATTCCTCCATGTGACTTACTCCTTTGTTACTATCCCTGATGTGAACATATTCTCTGTTTTTTTTTTTTTTCAACTACAAATTATTTTCTCTTTTTTCTGTTGCCATTAATAGGAGGTTGTATAAAACAAATACCTCTAAAAGTCCATGAAAGTGGTGCTTATAAAATGAATTTATTTGAACAGCCAGATAAATGTGAAGATGTGCATCTGACGCTAACCCATGGCTTGCCCACAAATTATCTGGATATGCTTGTTTGTCAAACAAAAGCTTGCTAGTGGCCTCTAAAATCCCATAATTTGCACCAGTCTGATATATATATATATATATATATATATATATATATATATATATATATATATATATATATATAGACACACACACACACACACACACACACACACACACACACACACACACATACATACATACATAAACGGGTCTACTTTGATTAACTGAAAACTCATTTCACTGAATTTCAATTCACCCTCAAAAAAAAAAAATCAGAAATCAGTGAAAATCACTGAAAACTCTTTAAACTGAATCACATTTCACTGAATGTAAGTACGGTTGGACAAATAAAATGTATATGCCCTTTTCCTCAATGTAATGTGATCTTGGAGTTAGTATATATAGTTAGGGTGTGTGGGGGGGCATAGCCCCCCCACATTGGGGGTGTTGGGGGAATAGCCCCCACCTATGTAGCTTTTATATTTATGAATCTCATTTCACTGAAAGCTAAAAATATATTAAATCAAAAGTAGGTGGGAGGCTACACCCCCTACACCACCCAATGTGGCCCCCCACACCCCCCTAACTATATATACTAACTCCAGGAATGCGCTATGTTGGGTAAAAGGGCATATACATTTTATTTGCCCAACAGTACTTACATTCAGTGAAATGTGATTCAGTGAAATGAGATTTCAGTTAATCAAAGTAGACCTATATATATATATATATATATATATATATATATATATATATATATATATATATATATATATTGGTCTACTACGGTTGATTGAAAACTCACTTCATTGAAAATTAAATTACTAGGACCACTTCACTGAAAGCTCACTTCACTGAAAACTCACTCGACTGAAACTCATTTAGTTGAAAGATATAAATGGCCTTTTCCCCACTGTAGTGCAACCCTGGAGTTAGTATCTAAAGTAAGGGGGTTGTGGGGGGCACAGCCCCCCTCATTGAGGGGGTGGGGGGGCAAAGACCCCCACATATCTTGGTTATACTCTTTTGGAAACAGTTATTTATTGCACTTGTATATATCACTGTGTATAGTTTAAAATGTTTATAATATGTGGGGGTCTACACCCCCATAACCCCCAATGTGAGGGCATTGCCACCCCACCCACCTTACTTTATATACTAACTCCAGGGTCACACTACAGTGAGGAAAAGGGCATTTATAACTTTCAACAAAATGAGTTTCAAAAAAATGAGTTTTCAATGAAGTGAGCTTTCAGTGAAGTGGTCCTAGTAATTTAATTTTCAGTCAAGTGAGTTTTCAGTCAACCGTAGTAGACCCATATATATATAAGTTATATATAATATATATATATATATATATATATATATATATATATATACACATATATATACACATATATATACACATACATATATATATTAAGATACTGAGTATGAACGCATGCTCAAAGGGACTGAATGTTTCTGCTCACTGTCACAAAACATACTAAGTGTTGCTGAGTGTTCCTCTGATGTATTTGCAGTTAGGAATGATCTGTGAAGAAATTTCCAAGTATATTCTCAATGCATTAGCTAAATGTTGAGAACATAACAAAGTACCTTTGCAGGCTAATGAGTAAAATGAAATGTTTTCTGTCAATTTCCAGGAGAGAGACACTAGGCTGTATAAGGCCTTTAGCATTTAGTAAAGAAAGTAAATATATTTTGATTATAACATGTTTATTAGATTCTATTAAGGAGAGTTTATTGCAAGAAAAGAAGTGATCATTGCCAGATATGAACTTGGGTATAATGAATGAAAAATGCACGTATTCAAGAAAAACATTTACCCAATAACCGATGAGTGGGTGTGGGTATACAAGGATTTACCCACAGCTGGAATGATTAAACAAAGGCAACCATGGGTAAATCCTGATATTCCCACACCCATGAATCAGTTATTGCCATTGTACAATAACATTATTTAAGAAAGAAATTGTTTACCCTTCATTAATAATGTGTTTGTATAGTGACCGATGTGTTCCTCCCTATAGTTTTCTGTTCTTACACATTTTTTAATGTATGTGCAAGTGTATAGGACTGAAGTTAACATGCTTGTACAGAAGCAACAGGGAAAAAAGAATCTCGACTGCTTTTCTTTTTTTTTTTTTTTAAGTATAAAATCTGCGCAATTCAGAAGTACGAGAGTCTGCTGAAACAGAAAGGAAATACCAAGAAAATCAGGTACATTTCTCTATCTTTAGTTTTGCAGAATGTACCTGATTTTTCTCGTGTTTGGTCTGCCCTCTGTACTTATCTCTCAACATCTTAGTTTAAGAAATGTGGGAAAAACCTTAAATAATGGGGTACAAAGGTCCCAAAACAGGGACAGATTGAAAATGTTGCTCTTACAAAATTAGAAATCTCCTAGAATAGCAGGATTTGTGTTAGCATGCATTGTCTAAAGACAATAGACATTTTAAAGAGAGACCAGACAGCTTAATGGTTAAGGTCTTCGCTTACCATGCACAATGTACAAGATTTGATCCTGACCTCTGACCAATGCCTGTTTGGAGTTTGCATGTTCTCCTTGTGTCTCAGTGTGATTTCTCTCATGTCCAAAACACATGCTGAGTGTTTCCATCTCAAACTCACCAATGAATGGAGCTGTGGGCAGCAGCACAGACTGCACATGGTGCTCTATAGGGGGAGAAGTTTTACAGACCAACTGCTTTGGGCATTTACTGTGGTGCGCAGTATCCTCGAGATAGAAGAACACAAATCACAGACTGAGCACCATGGCAGGGGTAGCCACTTGATGCTGTAAAATATGGCTCTAGGTGATTCGGTCATGTTAAGTAATATGGCCAAAAATGGGCATGGGTATTTACTGTTGATAAGTGGGTTGAGGACCCGGCCTACTCTGACCCATACCAGGGACCCTTGCTAATAGTGGGAGGGTTATATGTGCCTCTATAAGCCAGTGTTTGCCCACCATTAGGCTCAGTATGCTACTGTCCGGCCGGCCGGTGTCTAGTTGCCAGCCTGAGTTACCTAGGATAGCTCTGTTGAGAGAAAGCTGGATGTAAAACCAACCAACCTGCCAAACATGAACTGAGAATTGCTATGCTTAATGTAGATTCACTGAAGTGGATGACATGATGATACGGAGGAGGCTGATCATCCTATGTATCCAAGAGACGAGATGGAAGGGCAGTGCAGCAAAGCCACTTGGCTTGGGATCTGGACTCTATTACTCAGGTGGGGGGACAGGCTAGAAATGGTGTAGAAAATGTGGTGAGAGAGAGGCTTCAGAAGGCAGTGAGGGATGTCATCAGAATTAATGGCAGACTCATGGCAGTCAGACTACAGTGTAATGACAGGACAGTATTCATAATCTCAGCCCAGGCCCCACAGCAGGGTTGTGATAGTGAAGAAAAGAGTGAATTCAGACAGCAGCTGCAGGACCTACTAGATAAAGCAGGACAATATGAATTGGTGTTGATAATGGGTGACTTGAGTGTACATATCAGGACAGAAAGAACAGGATAGGAGGACTGCCTGGGTCCACATGGGTGGGGCAACAGGAATAAAGAAGGAGAAGCCATTATAGACTTCTGTCTGCCAAATGGCTTTATAGTAGCCAACACATGGTTCAGAAAGAGAGGCAGTCACAAGATCACATACAAGAGTAGCCAACATGCAACTCAGGTAGACTTCCTCCTAGTAAGGAAAAGGGGGTTCCTATTATGTTGTTGAACGTTTAGGTTGTTGAATGCCTAAGCATTGACACCTAAATGCCGCATGCTCAAAAACAGGACAGGGCAATTACGTGAATTTTTTCCCAGGGAAAAAGTTTGCTTGGCCGTCTTTGGGGATTTGCCCTTTTCCCCAATGTAGAGTGATCTCAGAGTTGGTATATTTAGTTAGGGGTGGTGAGGGGCACAGCCTCCCACTTGATTCGAGTTTCAAAGTATGTTTTTTTTTTGTTGGCCAAGCAAATTTTTTCACGGGGAAAAAATTTGATTTAATTGGCCGGTCGTGGTTTTGAGCATTCAACATTTAGTTGTTGACATTTAGGCATTCTACAACCTAAGTATTCGAAATTTTAATATAGACCCAGGAAAAGGCACTGTGGTAGAATCCATGATTGCAAAGTCATCACCAGTGAAACAGTCGGCCCACAACATAAACCATTAGTTGCCACAATCAGCTGCAACCAGTGGTTAGAGAAGCCTCTAAGGTCAACAGAGACCAGGCTGAAGACCTGGAAGTTAACTGGAGAGAAACTACAGTAGTTCAAGTAATTACTCAGGGCTCTAGCATCCTAAGAAGAGGAGGAAATGGGTGGAGTTGAAGAAGAGTGGCAGTGCCTAAAAACAGCATTTGTTAGTGTTAGGACTACAGAAAAGATATGTGTCCAAGCCAGGTGTGGAAATAAGATACAGAAGGAAAGCTGGTGGTGGAATGCAGAAGTCCAGGAAATCATCAAAAGAAAGGAGTGCAGGAAGAAGTGGGAGATAGAAAAGACTGACCAGGCTAGGAAGGACTACTGGTTGGCTAACAAAGAAGCTTAGAAAGGAGTTGCAGTAGCAAAGAACAGGGCATCAGAGGCACTCTACCAACTTCTGGAAAGTGACTCAGTAAGTAGCACAAAGAAACTATATCAGGTTGAAAGGCAAAGAAAGAAGGATAAAGAAGATAGTTAGACACTCTTCTGCAACAAAAAGACCACAGGGCAAGGAAATCCACACCAATAGCTTTAATGTCTCTGACGGCTCGGCTACAGTAGCCTTCAAAGAATACAATGTTACAAGATAATACACCTGTCTATATATACACCAGTTAATTAATCAATAAAACAATTATTCAATTCATTCATCCTTCAGCAACAACCTGCTCACCAGTCCGCAGGACATCAAATGCAGATGGCTGGAGTATTTCCAGCAGCTTCTGAATGAAGAAAACCCCACAGAAACTGTACTGCCCCAGAAACAGCCTACGATGAGAGAAGAAGAGGAGCCCACCTTAGAAGAAGTAAGAACAGCACTAAGGAAAATGAAGTCAGAGAAAGCAGCAGGCTCAGATGAGGTCACAGCAGATATGATAAAGATGCTGGGTGAAATAGGGGAGAAATGGCTCTTGAGGGTACTAATAGCAGTGTGGAGAGAAAGGTGTATCCCAGATGACTTTAGAATAAGCATACTCATGCCAGTATATAAGAACAAAGGGGAATTCTACAACTGTGGCCAGTACAGAGGCATCAAACTCCTACCACATTGCATGAAAGTTCTGGAGAGAATGATAAACGGATACGCAGAGTAGAAGAATGTAAGATGGGAGATGAGCAGTTTGGTTTCAGATCAGGATGCAGCACAACTGACCCGATGTTTGCATTGAGACAGATACTTGAGAAGAAGCTAGAGATGAGGAAAGTGTCCAACTGGGCATTCCTAGACTTGAAGAAAGCAGATGACAAGGTCCCATGAAAGCTGATCTGGGCAGTACTGTGGTGGTTTGAATTCCAGAAAGATTGTTAGAATTAGTGCAGCAGGCTATGTGCAAGGAACCAACCTGCGGTGATGGTGCTGCGGTAGTGTTGTCGCCTCGCAGTAATATGCTGTCCGGTTCGATTCTCAACTAGAGCGTCTTCTGCATGGAGACATGCGTGAATGGGCGTACCTTCCGTTGAAGGTTGTGCATCAGGGCTGGTAACCCGGCACGTAAAACTCAACTACCAATCATTAGCGGACCGGAGTTCCTCTGTGGCGACCCTAACCAGGAAAAGCCGAAAAGACACAACACAACAAAATGTACAAGGACCCAGTGACTCAAATAAGAACAGTGTTCGGCCTCACAGAGAGGTTGCCAGTAGGAGCGGGTGTACACCAGGGTTCAGCTCTGAGCCCACTGCTGTTCATATTGGTGATGGACTACATTAGCAAACAGGTTGGAGGGGACAGATCAACAAAGCTGCTGTATGCAGACGATTTGGCAGTACAGGCAGACTCTGAGGCTGGAAGAGTATCTGGGAGGGTCGTTGAGGAGAAGGGAAGTCTGAATGAAGAGGTCAAAGCTAGAACCAGAGGGGCTGCAGCCATCTTATCAGGTGTAGTCTATTACAGAAGAATGCCAAAGAAGCTCAAAAGTAAGGTGTATAGGACAGTGGTGCCACCAGGACTACTGTATGGCACAGAAAACTCAGCAGTAAAGGCAGAACAGTTGAAAAAGCTAGAGGTGATGGAAATGAAGTGCCTGAGAAAGGTGGTAGGATGCACACTGTGGGACAGACAAAGAAATGAGGACATTTAAGCAGAAGCCAAAGTAGCTCCAATTGCAGAAAAGATCGAAGAGAATAGATTATGGTGGTTTGGACATGTATAGAAAAGCAGAAGACAATCTGATGAGGAAGATTTGGGACAGACAGGAAGAAGGTAGGAGGAAGCATGGACATCCAGCAAAGAGGTGAATGGATTGTGTGAAAGAATATCTGCGACAGGCATGAGTGTTGAAGAAGGCAGGAGTGTGGCACTGAATCAAGAGAGTTGGCGACAGCCTGACCCCATGTAGAAAAAAATGGGAAAAAGTGGGGCTGATGATGATGCATTGTCTAAAGGATATGACACCTGAAACTGAAATGAATGTCATTAGTTAATGACTTCACTCCTTAGCGATTTGTCAGAAAACCATAAATTTTATGAGGAACACACCAAAAATATGAGGCAAAAATCTGGACAATTGAGAGGTATGCCTGCATAGCATATATCAATAGAAAAAAGTCTGTCCGCTCAGTGGTACTTTAGAGCTGGACATTTTTCAACTCGTATATGTACAATTTACAATGGGCATGCTGGTTGGTCTGTCCAATCATCGTGCATGTTTTTGAATAACAGTGACCCATCATTGTATAATTATTATTTTTTAATGTAATAGAAAGCATAGATATTTAAATAAAGAACTGGGCTCATATCAAAGGACTGTAATACATATATTAACAGATAACTGTCTGTTATAAAAAAGAAAAAGAAGTCCTAAGTCTGACTACCTGGGAGACGTATGAAAAGGTAGGCATATATGACAGAGAGATAAGCAGTGAGTGGTAGATATTCACGGAAAAGCTTAGTACTGTGCGGAGGGCATTGGCATGGGAATCAAGAGAAATGTGGGTGGTCCCAATTCATAGACAGGAATTGCACAGGTACACCACAGTTTGCACAGGCTGCCATGAAACGCATGCAAATGCATGCATAAGGAATTGCAGATGTATCTCTGTATTAAAATGGGAATATCATGTATATAGAGTAAGGACATTTGAAAAGAAGCAACTATTTATAGATATCTGAACAGTCGCTTGTGGACTTTTTAGCAGCCCTCAGAAGAGTAGAGTGCTCTTTCTAGAATTTCAACTCACCCCATTAAATCCTTATTACTGTCTGCCCTGCAGTACATCCTGCTGCAGCTCTGAACTGAGTCTGCAGAGACATCTACAAAGGGACCTTTGATTGTGCAGGATTCTGCTAATCATGTCCAGAGTATCACCACCGTGTCCCATGCACACATTTTTACCTGATAAGACAGGGAATACCTGCCCAGCTAGTGATGGTTGCTGTGCATGTGCTGTGAATAGGCCATTGCAACCTGGTAATATGTCAACTGTGACTGTACAGGCATGCATATGTTCACAGGCACCTATTCACAGTATGTTGTTCCCATAGCTGTGTACCACAACACATGCTATGGTTAGCATTTGCAGTAGTCTATAGGTATGTCACAGTAACACCCCAAACACAGACATTCACACAAACAGCACAAACATCGCAGTTAGTTTGGTCAGTAGGGCAGTTAGATACAAATTGGTACCTCTTGAATACTTGCCTGCTGTGTTGTTATGACCCTCCCCATCTGTTTACTGTGCTCATATTTCTTGTGTATATATTATACCTACAACTTCCTGTTTCCAGCTGACACTGATCCATTCTCAGCAATATAAGCTGACGTGCAGGCTTCTTACCCTTATTCTGTATTGTGTAGATAATGGCACATCCCCTCTCATGACTAATTTCCAGAAATTATCACCAGAAAAACTGTAATCAGTTAAGCAATAAGAAAAGCTGAATGCCTCTCAAAATATCTTTCAACAGCCTTGCAACAGTCCTATCCAATATGCTTGGGCAGCTGGAAAAATCTAAACTAGGTATGAGACCAAGAGCCAATGACATACTGCCAATATCTTTCCACAATCCTTTGAAGATGGACTTAAACTCGCTTACCTTTCTTCAGAGCTGCAAATGAGCAGTGGGTCATTTTTTAGACATAACTTCACCATATAGGGCTGTGGTACTAAATCACAGGCAAGCAAAATATATTGACATTCATTATCTGGTGGAAATAACCCTTCTTTTTATGAATTTCTGACTGCACACCCTAGCCAGCATCTAAAGCACTATTTCTAATCAAAGCATGAAGCTTAGAAATATGTATTATATGTCCTATGTCAGTCTTGTGAATATGCTGAGTTGGGGGGAGGGCACAAGAGTGGTATTGTCACATGTCTAGTTCTATCCCACAGCCCATGATCAAATAGCCCCTAGTACATTGAACAAAATCACCCCAAAGCTTCACAAATACATGCTCTCTCCACCATTAAAACAACGGTCTCCCCGCATTTAAACCTTTGTCCTATCACCTTCTTAAGAAACGTTTGCAATGACAATGACAGATGGAGATACATTTCCCCAGTGCTCCAAAAATACACTTTTTGTAATGTTACAGATATATGAATAGCACCCCTCAAAAGCACATAAATAGCATTAACATACTGGTGAGTGTGGGAATGTGCTGTCACCTATCCTAATGAGTAATACTGTATGTATTTGTCATTTTTCAGTATGTATCCTCAATGCTGTGCAAAATGGGTCCTTAAAACTCTGGTCAGATGGTGTCACTGCTACCTTTTCCAAGATACTGTGAGTTATATGCTATTAAAAAACAAAATTTGTTGTATTCTCTACTTGATAGCACATAAGAAGTGAAAAGAGAGAGAGAGAGAGGGATAGAGAAGTAAACCACCTGCAGACTTGGAGATGTACTGTTGATCATTTCCTGCCATTAAGCTGTGCAGAGTGCTATGTAAAGGCAATAATTAATCTATTCAACTGCTTAAGATGCTGATAAGTGATATCAAAAGATATCTCATACAGGATATAAATGAGTTGGGATAATAATAATAAGTTTAAACAACAGAATTTTACACCAGTGGAAAAAAACAGAATTCTGAATAAGATAAACTGGCAGCAGATTGTGCAGCAATAAGTCAGCATTAAGTCTATAGTGCATTATTGGTGCCAAGTAGCAGCAATCAGTGCCCTTCTCCCCAAAATGCATTTTAATAAGTTTTAAAGGAAGGAGATAGGACAAAATTACCTGAGAGAATCACTAGTTTGCAGGGACTGACTTTACAGCCCATAGAAATACTATAAGTACTGATAATATTCCAAAGCAATGATTGAGCATACTGTGGGTCTTTGAGCAGCAATACCAAGTCATCAACAAACAAGACTAGATTAATATACTATGGGACAATAAACTTCCCTTTTTTTTTACATTTCTTGAAAAGTCCATCTTCAAAGCCTCAGCCATTGGCCGTAATTCTAAAAGTGTGCAAGTCTTCACGAAACCTTACCCTCTAATGATCCTCTGAACTTCTCAAATATTATAGAATCTTTTATATTACAGTAGAACTAATGTTCACATCCATTAACAACTACAACACATATAGAGTCTGTTTCGTAAAATTCTACTCGAAATATCGCTACGACCAAGAGAATGAAATCACAGTCACTTAAAACCGATGTTAAGGACAAATGTATTCATTTCATCCCTACTCTTTACGTTTAACATGATTACATAATGTATGTACATTTGTACAACAAAACAGAGAAAGGCACGTGACACAAACTCCATTAGATGGACCCTGAGCAAGTACACACTGTTAGTCCACGGTGGTAAGGTAAAGGTAATGCAATGTCTACTTCAATTGGTTTCAGGATGACTGATCCATTAAGGGAGGTGCAGGGTGCAGTTCTTCAGCAGAAACAGTCCTAATCTGCTTCAGGCCTGTGGCAGCCCAGCATTCCTGTGAAGCTGTCTGCCTCTCTTATCCTGTTAAGAGTTTCCAAAGCTGTTTTACTTTTTTTCCAGCAAAAGGTATTGCTGTTACTACAGGTCAAGTCGCCTGGTCTCCTTCATCAAACACCTTTTTTTAATACCTTCATATAAACATGATGCAAAGATGTTGCCGTAAAATGTTCAGTCCTTAACAACTGCAAAATAAAAGCCATCAAACCACCCCTTGTTTCAAAAATGGACTAAGAAAAGTCCTTTTCTCTAGTAATTATTTTGCCCAGTAAGATAAGCATTTAGCAAACCCAGCATGTGGTTGGGACATTAAGACCAAATGGGCCAGTCAGTGTATAATTTCTAATCCAAGATTAACCTTAAGGTTGCTGGTAGCTAGGCCTGTTGAAAGGCAGTTGTATTATACTGCTCTCAATTTCTAGAAGTATATTGACACAGAGATTGTTGCACCTTCCTTTGTTTTTTTCCTGGTCATTCATGGAGTTATGGAGCCGATATAAAAGTAAAATTTGGATTTCCATTTCTGATTCTTTACATGAAGATCCATGACTGAGACAGTAGATTCAATGTTGGGAGTAATAACTGTAATGTCTATGATGACCTTCTTGGTTCCATTTACCTACAATTGCAAGTCCTGCTAAAATTGCTCCATAGACTAGTTAAGTTGTTTAAGTGAGGTAACTAGGAAGGTCTATGGAAAACGGGACTATCAAAATCTTAGTGCACCATGCAGCTTGCTGGACTGCTCAACAGGGGTCTTAGATACCATAAACATTTAATATTCATAGCTATGTTATCAACTTCTCAAGGCATTTTCTTGCTTTCACCAATCATTTTTCCTGAGCATTTAATGTGAATTATTCAACAAATGGCATTAGCATTAAAATGTGCATTCACTGCAGAAATCGAGATTATCTGGAGCTGCTAGCACTTTGCACCCTCATGTGCCACTTCTAGAACCTGTATCCCAAAGTGTTGTAAAGCATCATCAGTTAAGTATTCAACATTTACTCATCCTGTACTGTATTTAAATGAGCATATCTTGTCTAAGATGAATGCTAATATTTAGATGTTGGCAAAAGATTCACATTAGATAGTTTGTTAGGCATAATGTATTACAAGCTACCCAAATCTGTCAAGCCTGACTTGTATACATCATGTTACAGTCTAACAGTATATAAAATATTCTGTTTTACTAACTTATATGGGCTCATATGTATAATCAGTAATTGTGACAGAAGTATGGAAGGGGTATAATATATTTGGGCTATATCTGTAATATATCATTGAAGAAACCCCCTCAGCTTCCAAACTCTGAAATGATAAGCGTATGTTAGTGCCTAAACCATCAAGTACTCTAATAATCTGTTGAAGATAAACTTCTATTACACGAGACATATAAGCATAAGCATAGGACAGAAATTAATATTTGATAGTAATTTCCAGATTATAGGCCAATTTCTATAACAGAGGTTTATTTTCTCCTTGACATTGTTTATATGTGGATATAAGCAGTTCTTTTATTAATACTTGGTCTATAATTAATATTTTTGATGGATTTTTATCATTTCATGTTAATGAAAACTTTATATTTGGAAAATACCTCTTACATTATATTGTATTTCTAATAACTGTTAAATATAGTGCCATATATGTATTTCTTATGTTTGGGAGTCTAATACCTTGGTATGGTAAAGGTTGTGTCAATACTTTCAAGAGATTTTTGTGACCATCTTCTATTTAAAAAATTTCAAAAAGAGTTATCTTGTCTCATATTGGTAAATGAACCATATAATCCTTGAAGCTACTGCTCCAACAAAATGAAAAAAAAAAATTGTAGTTATACTGCTGAAGTAGTACAAGATTATTCAATTACATGAATTGTAATAATTTGTACTTTTTACACCTTAATAGTTAAGTATGAAGTACAGCTTCCAAAGTCTTAAACTTTTTGATATTGCTGTATTAGCGGTAAAATATTGTTCTCAAACGCTCTATGTTTTTTTGAGAATTTTTATCAATATATGTTTATCTTTTTTAACTTCTTCAAAGATGTCATATATTTTATATTATCCTGTCTGTCTTTAGTGTCCAGAGTCAATAAATTACCCACATAACTTTTTATCCTAATTTATTCATGAAAGTGCATACAAAGCACAAGGTATTCCTAGTAAAGAAACTATTGTACATAATGGCTACCCATGTCTTCTTGAATATGGACGCTAATGGACAAAGGTGCTGACCATTTATATTTAAACATATATTAGAAACACTATACAATGTAAAAACTCTATACAAATAGTCACTAAAGTGCCTTTAAATCTCAAAAGCTGTCTACTAAAATCCTCGGGGATTATGCAAAGAAGGAAATTAGATCATAACATTTTTTTTCTTAAAGAACTGAACTAAACTGTGGCAAATATTAGAAACTGAAGTATGTATATTAATGTTCCATTTATTATTTTTGCAATTATTCTGTAATCACAAATAACAGATTAATATAATTATTGCTTTATAGGCATCTATATTTTTCTGTACTTCTATCTTTTATTTTTTAATTAGTACCATCTTAGTAGGGTGCAATGTCACAGGAACATGGTATGCAAGTATTGATAACTAATTTGATTTTACAAAGAAAGGACAACATATACTTTTTTGCTTCCAAAAACAATCGCAGTCTTAAGTAAATGTTATGTCACAAGCCTCAGTGATCCAGATCCCATCTAGCTGAACAGGCACCCATCCATGACAGCATTGTGCAAGTTGTAAACTCATCTCCTATGAACAGCACTTTATACATTCAACATATGGCAAGAGATAAACATTCAGATTTTATATGGACTGTACCAAGAAAAGTGTATATTTTGCTACATGTAACTCTTGTAATTTCTCTGTGGGCAAGACTATGAGGCAATTGAAGGAGAGGATATCTAAACATATTAGTGACATAAAATTGGGTGACCTCAAAAATCTACTGGAGAAGAATGTCAAGGAATACATGGGACATAGATTTTATTTTTAAGGTACTGCAAATTATAAGAGATAATCCAAGAGGAGGTGACATTAATATTAAAACTGAGTTGGTGGAGATGTCATGGATTGGTAACCTACAAGCAGACAAACCTCCAGATATGAATACAAACTTTCCACTAAAACCAGCCCTTAAGGGGCATAGATTGAGATGACACATTTGATTGGCTATCTAGCCATTTATAATGACATCATATCCTATAAATTTTTGATCTGAAGAAGGATCAGTCTATGATCTAAAAGCAGTCAACTGTTTTTATTGTTTTACTTGTTTAACGTTTTATTACAGTGGATCATTTGATTATGTTCCAGCTCAGACAAAGATGATCTGATAGTACACAGCAATAGAAACTGGAAGCAGAATCTGACAGTACATTATTAACATAGACTGATAGCACATCAGTAACAAAGAACAGAGACTGACAGTACATCAGTAACAGAGTCTGATGTTACATGGCAACAGAGACTTACAGTACATTGTTAACAGACAATGGTACCACATGGTAAGTGAACACATTTCTGAGGGATATAGATTGAATCAAATGTTGAACTCACATTAAAGAAGCTCAGATGGCTGTTTTGATACTAGTGGTAAAGGCCACAAAATCATTGACATGTTATGTGGAACAAACTTTCTCTTGAGAAAGAACCCCAATGCTTGTTTTAAGGACTGTATTAAAAAGTCCCTGTTCCTGCAGTGTAGTATTTTGTGATTCAGAAATCATTATCAGCTCATTTGCATGTTTCTGAACCTCCATTGCGTACTACAAGTGCAGACAAGCACTTTTAAGCAGTAGTTAACACTAGTGGTCTGTGCATTGTGTCGGCACAAGCACCCCACATTATTCACTCTTTCACACACATACATGCATTTAAACACACACACACCAGATACCCTATACGTGACCCTGAGTTACCAGAACATTCCCAATGTCTCCTTTGTTTGTCCTGTCATGCATGATTGCAGTCAATCAGTAATGCAAACATTAGAGTTTTGTCCTTCTTTCTGTGCAGAAACTGCACTGCAGTGCTAGACCTGTTGCTTTATTAATGCTTGAAGTGCCTTCCAGTCACATATCGAAACCTCTCTCTGGTGCTGTCTAATGTTCCTCCTAACTCTGCCTGAAGCCTCCCCCTGAAAATGGAAAAAAAACTTACTATTACTAGTCGTACTTGTTAGTTAGCCTTGTGGATTAATGATTCTTTTTCACTTTTTCATCTGTCAGAGTTGAAAGATTGGAAGCCTGACCTCACCCCCCTGCCATTTTACCTTTTTTTTTTCTCTGTTTTGTGGAAGGTGGGAGTGTGCAGATTTGTATCTATTTTACTGTGTATAAGGCACACTATTGCTAGTATCCCTGATGTCTAGTGTCCCTGTCATGTGGGTTGTATGTAAACACTATTAAGGCACAAGATATAAAAGTTGTCCTTGGTGTCTAGTAGTTCCCCCAACCCACATTATATTTAAGTGCCATTTGGGCATGATAACATAAGGTTATCCCTGTTGGATATTATTTCCTCAAACACATCAACCCAAAGCAGCTAGCATTCCCCCAACCCACATGATTAATGTTATCCCTGGTGGCTAGTGTTCCCCCTGACCAACATAGAGTAATTCCTGGCTGCTAGTGTCCCCATGACTGACTTAGTTATTCCTGGTGGGTAGTGTCTCCCTTTCCCAGTGTTGCAGGCTTTGTTCAATAGTCTAGGGTGTGTGGAAGTGTGACAGTCACCACAACACCAATAGTACACAAACTCACACACACACATGTACACACCTACCTAACCTTCCACCTGCTACTACCTTATAAGCAGACATGCACTCACATGCAGCCCACACAAACACACACTCTAACACTCACTGACTGCTAAATGCCCCAGCACTTAATCTACCGAGACACGGCCAAAAGCCACTTATCATTACCATGACTGAACGTACAAATTTATGCAGTCGAAGATTCCCTGAATGCATTGCTGGGGGAGACATCATGGCTAATTATCATATGCCTCTCCTCAGATTCCTCTATAACATTTAGCATGGAGTTGGAGACAGCCCACTGCAGTGCTGACCATCTTTAAAGGTCACTATGATATGTACACATTATGTACTTCTTGCAGTAACTTTTCTGATTTCAGACCTTTATTTCTAATGAAACATTCTGAGTCATTGTTACTTTGGCCACAAAAGGTGATATTTTTAAGTAACAGTGCAGTTAAATTCCCTGAATTCTGGTTTGCAAAATGTAAAGGCATGTATAGAGTGAATATGTAGTTCTGTTAAGGCAATGACTAACAACAAATGAGCATCTATTTCATAACTAATGTAGGTTCATATGATCCTTTTCTTGAACGGTAACTGGCCACAGTTTCAGGTTCTGTATTGTTCCACTGCAGTTAAGAGAAATGATACACTTACAACATATTACGCAAACACTGAAGATGATGTTGAGCTGCTCTGGTGTGAATAACCTTATGTTTTTTTTTTTCCTATCTCTGTTAGGTCCTTCTGCCTTGTTCATATTTTGATACTAACTTCAGTGAAGTAAAATAGAGCGTTTCCCCTTATTTTCAAGCATTGGTAGTCTAAATCAGGAAGAAGCTACGCTTCACCTATAGGGAGATCGGCATTGCTGCCCTCTGGCCATCAGTTCTAATGGGTATTCTAGTTTTCATGTAGGAAATGAAATTCAGGTCCCTAGAAAGCAGATCAGCTGATGCTTTCCTCCCTACTTTTCTCTCCCTACTCATCATCATGCTTTTTATGTTTTTATTTAATTTATGGTAGATAAAGTATACCTGTGACCCTTTGAACTATGACCTTGTTTTAGGGTCTATGTTAAAACAACAAAAAGTGTAAATATCGAATGCTCGGATGAGCGAAAACACCGGTAAGCGACATCGATATTGTCAGATCGTGGTACAGTGAAGATCGGAAAATGTGCCCTTTCCTCACTGTAGTGCAATCTCTGAGTTGGAATATATTTTTAAGGAGGGATGTGGGGGGCGCAGTCCCCCACAATAGTGATTTTGATTATATGCGTTTTCGCTCATCTGAGCATTCGATATTTACACTGCTCGTTATTTTAACATAGACTCTTGTTTTATTGTCAGTCACGTAAGCACATCAGATGCAAATGTCCCTTTTCAGAGGCACTGTTTGCTTAAGTGACACAGTCACATGGTTTACATGTAGAAATTGAGGGAATCAGTCCAACGACTACAGGAAAACGCTCATTAAAAATTCATATCCATAACCCCCTAACCTGAGTTACTACTAATTACAAAACTAAAGTATTAAAATATTTGAAAGAAAAGCACATGCAAGAAGCAGGGCAATATAATCAAAAACATCACACAATTAATTTTCACAGCCCTTAAGTTAATTGTCTGTCAGCTGGCTTAGGGGATTAAGGAGCTGTTAACAAGCATTTTCCTGTGTTCCATAGGTACAACGCTTGATTCTCTGTGCCTCTATTGTCAAACTATGTGACATTGAGCAAGTCACTTAGCCAGACACTACAGAGTCTGAAAAAGGTCTATGGAGATCAGTGCTATACCTGAAAAACAAATGCAAATAAAAAATAATAAATATAATTACAAGCATATGGTATGCAACTAAGAAAACTAAATGTAGTGGAATCTCACTGCTTACAGCTGCATCCAGCATTTCTCTGGTATTGGGCTGTCAGACTTGATTTAAACTTACACCAAGTGATGAGGTTCTGATTTTTAAGCCCAGGTTTGTCCATAGAGGAGAAGGACATCAGTATATAGGTAGTGACAAGGCGATAAAAGGATTGGACATAGCTGAATAGATCTAAGTCTAAATTTCTTAATTTTCCACTTAGTCTGGATCTGGTATTTGGGCCTGCGGCTACACAGATTCTTAAATAGTGGAATGTCAGAGATAAAATTATGCATGGAGTCTCTGAGACATTTCAGGTTCCCAGGTTCTACCTTAACAAAGCCTCTTCTCCATCCTTTATAGGGCAGAACAAACTGAAATCCCACTTTAATAACAAGCAGGCCCCCTAAAGAAAATGACAGGAGGATAACTCTTTCAAACCAAGTAAACAAAGTAACATTCCAAAAAGAGTCGGGGTCCAGCTAATGAATGAATGACTATGGCAGGAATCTGATCACTTTACCTACACTTCCTGTCTCATTTTCCCTACCTCTATCACACTAACTGACCCACAACCATTTAGCCTAGGTTCAGACATTTTCAGATAGATGGGTGAGGCAGGCTTTTTAGGAAGGATTCAATTTGCAGTGGATGGACTCTCTTCCTCCTCTTTTCAGGTTTGGCGGTTGGCATAATTGGGTCGGGGTTGGCATAATGGTTAAGGTGTTTACCTCACAGACAGGAGTTATAGGTTTGGTTCTCATTAAGAGAATTGGCTAGCCTTAAAATGGTTCACAAGAGCAGTCAACCTAGTACTTGTGTATGAACCTATGAGCACAGGTAGGAAGCGGAGAGTTTTGTATGAAGAAATAGCACAGTGTGGGACAACGCTGTAGGTAAAGAGTTTTTACAAAAGAAAACAGGAGGCAGTATGAACTCTGTGTGCTATGCATATGACTTTAGATTTATCCGAAGTAACACCACAGTGTTCTGAATGAGGAGACTGCACCATGAATGGGCAACATCTATTCAAGAGGACTTGGTCTTTTGCAGTTTGCAGTTAACTTTAAAGTCTAAATTGACAGAATCACATACTCTTCTTCCAGTTTGTCCTTCTGGTTTTATGGGTTAGCAGTTGTTCAGATCTGTGGGATTCTAAAGTCTGATATTTGGTAGCTGGGATATTAATATGAGCTTCTAAGGTAAGCTAGTCATCAAACTAGAAGAACAGATATTTAACATGGTGTGTAGAATTCAGAAAACACACTAGAAGGGAGGTTACAGACCAATTATTAAAGTATGAGAGACAGAGAGAGAGAGAGAGAGCATTACCTGGAAGTTTTGAAGATCATGGCAACATGGCAATAGCTTACTAAGGTGAGGGCCATTGGAAGTGAACAGATTACGGATTGCTTTGAGCTGGCAGTAAGAGCTCAGCTGATATTTTATGGATGCAATAGATCTCCATTTTACTAAGTCATTAGAACAGATAAATGTAGGTATGCAGAGAATGATAAGGAAAAATCCATGTTTGTAGTCAGAGAAAAGCATGCGGCTCAAGATCGAATGCACAGGAACACTTCTCTGAGAGAAGTAGCTGCCATCAATGACTCCATGAAAGATATGATTAATGAGGCAAAAATACATTTTTGTGTATTACAGTCATTTCTAATGCTATATTTTGGACAGATTGATATATAGAAGACTTATGGAATGGAAGGAGTACAGCAGTAATGTACCACTTTAATTGGGGAGGGGAACTTCTGAAGATGACATTTACAGGTATTAGAAGGTGCTGCTAGACAGGAGTAGTTTAATGACAGTGTCAAAGGACTTTAAGAACTGTGGTATCAGACCATTTGACCCACTATCCCAATAGTTAAGTAGTGTTTTTAACCATTTGTTTACTTGTGGTATGGCTATCTTTTCAAAATGAAATTTATGGGTATCACCTTTTAAAATAATATGCCAATTCTACATTCCATAGGTGTTTTGGGTTGAAGGCTAAAATGGTAATCTAAAATGTTGACTAGTTCTACATAATTGGACAGCATAGTGGTGCAGAGGTAGTATTGTCGCCACACAGCAAGAGGTTCTCCGGTTCGATTCTCGGCTGGGCTGCCTTCTCTGCGGAGTCTGCATGCCCTCCCTGCATTTGTGCGGGTTTCCTCCGGGTGCTCTGGTTTCCTCCCACAGTACAAAGACATGTGCCTGGAGCATTTCTCCCCAGGCCTCTTGTGAAAATTGTCTTCATTCCAAGTTGCACTTTCTCGGTAAACAAATGTTGAATAAAATAAATAATTGGAGAAGATTTGTCCATTACAATTTTTTTTTGTGTGGGGGGGAGTCTTTGACTTGCTTAGCAAAGTTTTGACATTTACAGAAACTTATTCAGGATGCACTTTGAAACACAAAGCATTAGCTTGTCAAATTATTTTTGCATTGATTTCTGAAAGAGCAGACATTTCTCCAACCGGCTAATTATTGTAAAGCACGACAAGCTTCTTTTATTAGGCTGAATGGCTTTGCTGACATTTGTATTCATACCTGAGCAGGATCATGTTTGGTGCTTCTTTACAGCAAGAGGGAAGGATATTGAGTAGAAATTCTAAGATCATGTCCTTTATCTTTGGTGCAGAGGGATTGTGTGCTAAGTCATACAATAAGGATGGCTTGTGTTTATGTCTATAAGAACTGAATATGAATACATAACAGAGAGTCACTGTGTCATTGGAAGAAGGGAAAATGGTTTTAATGGTACTATTTTATCCCAAATGGTGAGGGAAGATCATGGAAAGAGAATCCATGGGTATCTTGAGAGCCCATTTAAGCTGTGATATTACTTTAAGGATTCAGCCTACTGTGAGAATTAATTAATTAATACAGTAACTGCTGAGCTATGGTATTTTGTAAGAGATTTTTTTTTCTGTTATGGTCCCAGTTAATAGGTTCATAGGTAGGTACTAGGCTATTGACCCTAGGGCCTATACAAGCCTAGCCAAAAATGTACCCTGGCTTTCGCCACCCAAGAAAATTATTTTCCTGTGCCCCTGTCAAGCAGAACCACAGAAGTGATCCCCGGGGTGAATTTCCTATTACCCCTCCAGTCATCAAGATTTTTCTTGAAGAGTGCTAATGAGGAGCTCTGTTTGAAATAGATAGGTAGTCTGTTCCAGAGTATGGGAAGTCTCTGGGACAGGAATGTATCCCTCCAGCATGTTCTGTTTATTGTGGTGACAAGGTTTAGGTCCCTAGAACGTGTAGCTCAGAGGGATTGGAATTTATTTAAGTGGAACATGTCCAACAGCTCTGGGTTTGACATAGCTTTGTATGTTAGGCAGAGATCGCCTCTGAGTAGGCGATATGCGATGGAGTAAAGCTGGAGTTTTTTGAGACTGTCTGCATAAGGCATCTGTTTGAGGCCAGTAATCCTCTTTGTGAGGTATTTTTGCGGCCTTTCCAGTTGTTGTAGATGTCTTGTGAGGTACATGCCAAAAGGGGCATTGTACTCTATAATGGGTCTAATGAGTGATGGGAACAATGACCTCTTTTTTTCTGGATGAGAAACCTTTTGTGATGAGGTGTGCCACGTAGAAGGATTTCCTGACCACTTTGGTGATGTGATTATCAAAGGAGAGACTACTGTCCACCTGTGTCCCAAGGTCTCTTATCACACTTTCAGTGTTAAGTAGACTACCGCCTATGTGGTAGTTCATGGGTACAGAATTTTTACCAAAGGGGGTGACGATGCACTTTTTGACATTGAGCTTGAGACCATGTCTTTGTCATCAGGCATCTGTCTCAGTGAGGCCCTTTTGTAGGATGTCCACATCGCTAGGAGTTTCAATTATGGCTCCTAGCTTGCAATCATTTGTGAATTTAGTTAGCCAAAGACCTTTTGTGTTAGCCTGTACTTCAGAGAAGTAGATACCAAACAGGAGAGGACCCAGGACTAAACCCTGTGGTACTCCACTTGTCACTGGTCTGAAGTCTGATTTGGAGTCTGCTACTTTCACAGTGTGTGTTCTTTCAGTAAGCCAGTTGGCAACCCATCTTGTGACATAGGGATTTATACCTAGTTTAGTGAGTTTATCTATAATTCCAGAGTGGGGGATGGTATCAAATGCCTTGGCGAGATCTAGATAGGCTGTGTGAACCACCTAACCCTCATCTATGGCTTTGGTCATTACTTCAAAGAAGTCTATCAGGTTTAGGAGACATGACCTGCCTTTTACAAACCCAAACTGTGTGGGGTCCAGGGTTTGGAGATCTCCAATGTCTTTGTTTATGAGTTCCATGATGATATGTTCCATGGCCTTGCAGACGAGGCTCGTCAGGCTAATGGGTTCCCGGGGTCTGTTGTGGCCCCCCCTTTGTGGAGTGGGATAACTGTCGTGGTGCGCCATTCAATGGGCACAAAGCCCGAGGTGAGGCTATGACTGAACATGGTACTTAGGTGGGGTGCCAGTTCATTCTGTAGTTCATGTAGAAGGCAGCCTTGGATGCTGTCAGGTCCCATGGATGCTGTGTTCTTGGCTTTGGAGAGTGAAGTTTTTACCTGTGCAGCCGTGATTACAGGAACTTTGCATTCTTCCGGTATAAAGATGGGCCCTTTAGGGAGTGAGAGGGGGATAAAGTTAGCACTGAACCTATCTGCCAGGATGTTGGGAATATCAGTTGGTTCTGTATATTTAGTGTCATTGTGCTGTAACTCAGAACAGATCTGAGTGTTGCCATTGAGATTTTTGACATAGCTATAGAATGCTTTGTGGTTGTCTTTAGAATCAGTGGCAATTTTGTTTTCATAACTAGCTTTGGAGGATTTTATGAGGGATCTCAGCTTCTTACTGAGGCTGACCAAGGAGTTCCTCCAATTGTGGGATTTTACTCTTTTTTGCAACAGTTTCTTTCTTCTGTTGTAGAGTTTGTTTATGGCAGAAGGCCACCAGATTGGCTTCCTTTTTTTGGAGGATAATATCTTGGTTCTGTTAGGGATAGCACGATCCATGCACTTGTGTAAGTGCTTATAAAGTGCATTTGTGTAGGATTCAGCAGTCGTACCTCTATTGTCCATCTGCATGGGTGTCATGAAGTTTGCCAATTCTGTCTTAAGAAGCGTGAAGTTGACTTTGGAGAAATTTTTTACAGTTGTTTTCCTAATGGGGGGTGGGAGCGGAATGTGGATGTCTAGGGTGATTAGCTTGTGGTCGGATCTGACCAACGAGGAGCTGATCTCTGGTGTGGAACACCGGTCACCCATGTTGGTGATGACCAGGTCTAGGATATTGCTGCCTCTGGTGGGGGTGTGGATAAGTTGATCCAAAGCATTGGAATTGATGATTTCCAGAAAACGTTGAGCAAAAGAGTTGGTACATGAGTAGTTTTCCCAGTTAATGGTAGGGTAGTTGAAATCACCCATTATTAGAGTGTTGGGTTGTACCTTAATATTTTCCAGTGTATCAAGAAAAGAGGAGTGGGAATCCTGGGGCATGGTGGGGGGTCTGTAGCAAGCTACAATCTGGATTGTGGTTTTGCCCAGAGTTAGTTGAACTTGGATAATCTCGGATGCATTATGCTGAGCAACTAGCTTGGAGGTGTGGATATCCTTAATGAATATGGACATGCCTCCACCTTTAGTGTTTCGGTCCAGGTTTGGTGGCCGAAAGGTGTGGTATGAATTATAGCCTGGTAATGCAGGGGTGCTCTCTGGAGCTTTGAACCAGGTCTCTGTCACTGCACAGATGTCAGTGTTTTCCATTTTAAGGAGTGCCTCGAGTGAGTGCATTTTGAGGTTTAGACTTCTAGCATTGAGTAGCATTACCCTCAGATTTTGCTTGCTTGTACCTGTTACTGTGGTGAATTTGTCATTTGAACCTTGCCTAAAAAAGGCACTATAGGGGTGGCAAGAGCCTTTGCCAGTATCCGGAATCCCAAGGGTGACAGATGCAGGCCATCTCTGACAAAGCAGCGTGGTCTGTCAATCATGTCATCCCAGGCAGACAGATACTGGATTCCCTTAGAATGACACCAGAAGCTTAGCCAATTGTTGAAGTCGATCATTTTGTCCTTGTACTATTGTATCATTCTGGGTGATGGCAGGATGCTACTCTGGGCTAAAGTCATACTTGCCTGGGCTACAAGATCAGAGCGCTCCTCCATGTCTCTTTTCATGTAGTCCAGGGAGGTACGTCTCAGGTCATTCACACCAACATGGACAATGACAGAGTCATATTTGTACTTGTTGTGGAGTGACCTGAGTGCGTGCGTTATGTGGTGGATCCTGGCACCTGACAGGCAGCTGACAGTAACTTTTTCCTTGTTTAGCCTGATGAGTGGAACATCAGTGTGCCTGACTATAGAGTCACCTATGACTAGAGTGTTGGGTACGTTATGACTTATGGGCTGTAGTTGAGTGGCACACTGAGTATGTGGGCTATGTGTCATTTGGGTTGTGTTGGGGGGGTGGAGGTTGCTTGCATTTCTGCTTTGGAGGTCTCTGTTGTTTGGGCAGATTAGTACTGAGAGCCTCCATGAATGTAGGTGTGTGTTTTGTGGTTCTGTGTGTGTGTTTTGTTGGTGTAGGTTTTGACGGACTATGTGATGAGTGCGGTGCGGTGCAAGTGTTTACCTTCTCCTCTTGACTCTCTAGGCCAGTCTTTGGTAAAGAGAGCTTTGCTTCCAGTTTGGCTATATAAGTGCATCTCTCACAGGTCATAGTGTTGGGTGGTAGGAGGAGAGGGTTGTCTGTGTACATGAGGCAATTGCTGCATTGTCCCAAGATGCCCAGATTCATCAGGTAGACAGGAGAAAACACCGAGAGCTGACCTTTAGACATGCCTGAATAGGTGCTTATTTATTAAGTACTAAAAACTGTTTTCCTCTAGACAAGTGAGGAAAGTTAAGTGCTGTAGTAATTTGTAACTTATTTAGTGCTTACAATGAGTTCTGAACAAGTGCTGAGATCAAAGAAACAGAAGAGTGCTAAAACTAAAAAGCTGGCTAGTTGCAAGTGAAATTTTGAAAAACAGACTATATGGTGCCAGGAATAGTTTAACCCCAGTTAAGTGGGGGGGCTTAGGAGCTCACAAACATTCCTGGACACAGCAAATCCATATCTGACCTGCCACATGAAAGGGGGGAAGCAAGCTTAGAATTTTTTTTCCAGTAAAGTGGAAATGGAGAAAGCTGGAACAGAAGTTAATTCAACGTTAAGAATCTGAGTGGGTTGGCCTTCACAAATGTTCTCTATTAGATTGAGTGAACTAATGACACTAGACTGGGAGGAGTGTCACAGATCAAATATACAGTATGGGCGGGCAACTGCAAGGCCACCAAGTATAAGAACACACAACACTAGGGTGGGTGGCTGGGAAAAAATTAGTTCCTAGCTGTAGCCACTAAATGAAAGTTTTAAGCAGATCAAGGAGCAGACTCGAGAATGCTTTCAACAGACAAAAATGCACAGAAAAGTTTGGATAGAGCACTCATAAACAGAAAATACAACTCTCAGTATGAAAAAGCAGTTTACAGTTAAGTAATGTTAAAACAGTTTAAAACAGTACATAAATGCAGTGAAACAATAAAAAAAGCTTTATAACAGTGCAAAAATATAGTAGATCAACTGTATAGCACAATTATAAGCTTTAATGTTGAAATCATTAACTATACCAGGGTTTGTTTTTTGGCATTACAGACAAGGGTATCTAGTAACAGAGAATAAGGACAGTAGATAGTAATAGATTCTGACAATTTCTGTATAGAAATGGAGATTGGTTATAAGCTACTAAATCAGTTAGCATTAAGTAGCCCCCAAATTGATAGTCAAATCTAGTTTGGTTTGTAGTCATGGATATTAGTGGGGTAGGACTGTGAGCTGTTTGGTAAAGAGCAGAAGTACACCTGTCCGAGTTCTGGTGGTTGCTTTGTAGCTACTAAATGATTGTACATATGAGTTAATAGAGAGTGGCATTTATTACCTTCCTATAACAACTATTCAGAAATGGCTGCCACATGTGGATGTAGTTCATGGATCCAGTATTAGAGGTGTGAGAATTTATTTTGAATAATTACAGTGATAAAGTATCTGAAAGACCTTTGTGCTTGAAGAATGCATAAAGTAGATTTAAATTTAGTTCAGGTTCTCCCACAAGGAGAATAAATAGTTAAATCATGCTATTTAGGTGGAAGAATGAGATATGTTTTACTTGTTAGAGAGCATTTAGCTTGCGTTTGAAGCCTTAGAGCACTGGGATGGAGTAGTAATTGATATGGTGTACATAGGTCACAAATTGACTATATGTAGAGGAAGGTAGTTAATAATATGATACAGCGCAAAGGTGTCGAGTGCCAGTGTAGAGTTTTGAAGTTTGAGCTTATAGGTAGTTAACATTGCAGCCACAGGAGAAAAAGTCTATCTTGAAGTAAAAATAAAACCTGGAGCCCTAGCTATCCATAGAATGTTCAGGAACTACCCAAGGCTAACTTCCTACTATTAAATGATAACATGGCAAAATTTCAAGCCCCCTCCCCCAAACCCTGAGAACAATGGTGCCTACCTACATGGAACTATTCACAGAGACCCTTTACAAGCATGTTAATAGCTGCATAGAGGCAGCTCTACCCAACAGGAAGAAGTACAGCACTTACTGAAAAAACAAACCTCCCTCTTGGAATCACATCATCAGTAAGCTACATAACAGAAGGAAGAAAATCATGACAAAAATTAGGAGATGTAGCATCCAGCAGAATTAAAATGCTCTCATCAAACTTAATACACAGTCTGGGACAAGTAAAGTCAAATAAAGCCAAATTGGAGGTAAATTTGACTCTCTAGGTCAAGCACATCAACAAGGTATTCTTTTGCTATGTCTTTAACCTCAAATGCAATGCACAATTTATGCAGAGTATGTATCACAATCTACAATATCAAAGGGAAGACAGCGTGGCTGTCTTCCCTTTGATGATGTGGATTGTCATAGTTAGGTTTTGCGATGCTTTTAAGTTTCAATGTTGTCGTCTCACCGTTCCCAGTTTTGACAGTATGGTAATTCACTAAACTAATATAAACCCTGTTTTATATATATATATATATATATATATATATATATATATATATATATATATATATATATATATATATATATATATATATATATAGATAGATAGATAGATATAGTTATATGTACATATAGACAGATATATCACTTGACTTTTATCCAGATTGCTAGTGTACCCCACTTTGATGCAGTAGATGTTT